>NC_048911.1:11275263-11396504 GCF_011077185.1 Oxyura jamaicensis
CCCCCCCCCCCCCCCCCCCCCCCCCCCCCCCCCCCCAACACACCACCAACAAAAACCTCCTTTGGTCAATATGGAAGTTAGGAGAGATGTCTTAGGAGTCCCTGGGATGACAATGTTATGCATATGCAACAAACATCTTGGACCAGAGCACATGCCAGAGAGATGCAGAGCTCCAATTGCTCCTAAATAAATTAACACATAACCTATGTAATCTGAGTCACAATTTCAGATCCCTCTGCTTTTTCAGTACCCAGCTGAAGATGCTGTACCAGAGATTGTTTGGTACTGCTCCACCATTCAGTTCCTGAGAATGCCCCCCTTTTAAAGTTGTCAGAAGTTAGGTACCTAAATCACCAGCAGTTTTGGAAATGTAATCAGCAGGATTATTCTGGCGAGTTCTGACCACTGAGCCTGTTCTGTTACTTACTGGAAAAGAGTGTGAATTAAAAAGATGGATGTCAAAGAAGAAAATTTCTGGGCTCTGAGTGCAAGAAGCATTTTACTGTAGCTAGCCAATAATTAAGAATTGAAATTATGCCTTTGAAGAAATTACATATAACCCCTTTCATTGTAAACAGACATCGGGTTTCTCAAAGTACTATGAAAGCATTTACATATGGCACCAGTGCTCAGATGAGCTGTAATGAGTTGTCTTATTTACTGAATTCAGGGGTTAAAAAATACAGAAAAGTCATGTAACACTTTCTTGGGCTCACAGTTGTCTCAAAAGAGCCTAGAGAAGATGCAAAACTAGGTTTCAGCTAGGTTTCTTCTCCTCTGAAGAAAGGCTGAGAGAGCCAGGGATGATCAGCCTGAAGAAGAGAAAGGTCCAGGGAGACTTCATAGCAGCCTTTCAATACTTAAGGAAGGCTTATAAAAAAATGGAGAGCATTTTTTTGCTCAGACAGATAACTATAGAACAATTGGGAATGGTTTTAAACTAAAAGAGAAGAGAATTAGATTAGAGGTTAGGAGGAAATTCTTCACTGTAAGGGTGGTGAGACACTGGAACAGGTTGCCCAGAGAAGCTGTGGATGCCCCATCCCTGGAGGTGTTCAAGGCCAGACTGGACAAGGCGCTGGGGAACCTGGTCTAGTGGGTGGCATTGTTTCCTATGGTGGAACTAGATGATCTTTAAGGTCCTTTCCAACTCAAGCCATTCTGTGATCAACCCAAGCCTTCCATAAACACCAAGGATCATCCTTTCTTCCCACATGTGAGTATTCAAGCATGCAAGATAGCAGAAGTCATATATTACCTGCACAGAGCAGTGCATGCCTCAAACAACTGAAAAAGATGATTTTGCACCTTCTAGGGCCCAACAAAGAAAGAAAAAATTCCTTCAAAATATATCCAGTCACATAGACCAATCCCAGTGCACAGCCTTAAAACCAGGGCCAAGATTTAGCCCTTGGTTAGGGAGAATATTTATACTTCTACTTCGTATAAGCTGAGTGCAGAATCCACCATAAATAGGTAACACTAAAATTACTTTTAGAAATGAAATCTTCCATTTTTCATATGGAAAAGGAAATCTATTTGAATACTAATAGCATTCATCTTCCCCTTACAAGCAGTGTTTCAGATTTGCAGTCTGGTACGGAAGAGCAGCATGTGGAGGAGGGGTATATGTGACCACAGTAATGACAGTTACATAATTTTGCTGTTCAAAAGTTATTGGAACATTTCAGAGTATAATGCCCAACAATTTGCATTCCAGATACTTTCCATACAAACCGAAGGACTCCTAAAGGTTACACACCTCCGCTTTAATGCTTATGCCCTTTTCTCAAATTAGTGATACAGTCAAACTCTTACAAGATCATATCTTTGACACAGAGCAAAATTATAGTAATATTCATGTGCAGTTTTATCCAGTATAACTCCTATTTCCATGGGATTAGAAGGGGAAAGAATGTCCCATTAAACTATATTAAAGAAGGTGATATTCACCTTCCAGATATGGGAATACATTTGAGGACTACATATAACATCATGTGGGAAAAAAAAAGAGAAAATGAAAATTCAAAAGTAGCAACAAGGATCTAAGTTATTGTGTAATACAATTCCAGCCATAATTTAGTGCTGATTATAATTCTAGGTTTCTAGACATAAAAGAAGGAAACCAGATGAAGTTTGGGGGACTGTATAATTTAAAAGGGTGCCTGTGCCAGCTGAGGAGCCAGCCTTGTCTGTGAGAGGCAGGGTTTGAAAATGTATTTTGCCTATGATTTGGCAACGTCCAGAATGCATTCAAATACCCACACACTTCCTTGAGGGAAAAGAAAATTAACAACAGCAGCAGACATGCTCTGCACAGATGGTAAATCTCCCTCCCCACAGAGGATGGAGCAGCACAATGCTCCTGCCAAGTGCAGTTGTGGCATACAGGAGCAGCATGGCAGGCAAAGTGCCACACCTGTCCTGGAGAGCTTCTGTGTCCCAGGGCAGTGCAGGGCTGCAGGAACAGCTGCCATCAGGGCCAGTACAACAGCAGGGCATGAGCCCAGCTGGTCAAACATGGGCTTTGCCCAAAGCATGCATCCTCACTGCTGTGTGCGGGGAGGGAGGAGCTGCTGACCCTGGAACGGCTGCAGCCCTGTCAGCAGAGGCCTGCGGTCAGCAGCATGCTGCAAGGGATGTGCTGAGCTGGGTAGACCCTGCCCACCTCCCAGCACCCAGACACACAAGCACCAGCAGAGCCTTTCACGCTTGCTGCCAAGACACCCAGTGACTTAAACAGCACTAGAGGAGTGGAGGCAGCATGACAGAGGTTGTGCTGTGACCACGACCCAGTCCCATGCCAGCATTCTGTTTCAATACTAGACAGACCTGAAGAAGTCAAAAAGCACCAAGCAAAAAGAGCTGGAGCTTCAAATTTCAGATTTGAATTAAGGGCTAGGACACACATCTGCCTGAACGGCTCTGCTAACAGAGGCCCTTCTTAGGGGTCTAAGAAGTAAAATAAGTTGTGCCCAGTTATTTACCCAGCTCTTCACCCTGAACCCTTGAAGTCTGGTTCCTGTCTCATGAGAGCACTGAGGTATGATGCAGAACAACTCAGGTGTGCTGGGGCACCCCAGGCAGGTGCCACAGGGCTCCCTGTCAGTGTGGTAGGGAGCAGCACCTGCCTAACCCCTGAGCCATGCAGCCTAAAAAACACATGGCCATTGCTCAGCACCTCCACCCCCTGGATGATGAATCTTCTGCACATGGAGCTCAGCAGCTGAACAGGTCCTGTAGGCCAGGGCAGGCCCCCAGCCTCAACTCATTAAGCCTGATGCTACCCATTTTAATGATATTGGGAGCTAGTACCTACCTGCAGCATCACCTTGCTCTTCAGTGAGGTTTTCCCAACTCTTGTGGCTGCTGCACAGTGCCCACAGACCTATCAGCTCTGCTTCTACATGCAGGGCTTAATGAAGCTGCTTTACCATCTAATGAGGCTGCAGATGTAGGTCTTGGATTGACACAGGAGGAATAAGAGCACTTGAGGTCATTCCACATCTGAAGTGTGGTTTGTTAGTTAACAGAAGTACTTGAGTGCAATAAAACAAGGCAGCTTTTGTTCCATCACTTTTCTGTGCCTTGAGCCCCTGGGAGTTTAAAACACCCTGAATTAATACAAATGAAGCCACAAGCATTACCTGTGCTCTTCACAGCACAGTCATTGCACAGGTCTATCTTCCTCATCCAATTAATGCATGGCAACAGCCTATTCCATACCAAATAATGGGAGGACTTACACGTAGCTCCCCACATACCTTCTAGCTGAGCAAGCAGCATAGTTCCCAAAAGCTTCTGCAAACTGTACAAGTAGTAACAGACTGGAAAACATCTATAGGATGGATGGAAACCATGGCATAATACAGCCATAAGCTATTGCTGTTTACCTGGACCTACTGGGTCAGCCACCTCTCACACAGACCTCTCTTGCTATCAGCCTGCACTCTTGCTTTAAGCACCAAAAAAAACAAACAACCCCACAGTAAGTAAAAAGTAGAATGATGCCCCAGCCAAAGAGCCCTCAAAAGTACATGACTGTGACACCAGAAATAGAGAGGTGACCCACCAAGCTGACCCCAGCCTTGTTAAGGGGGGGGGTACTAGAACAGACACCCTCCAACTTCACACAACTCTACAAGCCAGCTAAGGTTAGAGCCTGCTGGCTTTTATAGCAGCCAGGTGCTGATCATGCTACTGATTGGTCTCTAATAGCCTGAGATCCCTCTTCAATGGCTACTCAGCCAAAACTAAAGCAAACCAAACACAAACAAACAAACCAACTGCATCAGAAGTGTTATTTTTAATCACTGTTTCTGTAAAATAAGGCTAGAACTATTTTTATCTAATTCTATGCCTGTTTTGAAGATTTGTCAAGGAATTTCTACATGTAGTTTTGAGAAGCTCAAATGAAAGCATAAATAAGTAAAAACTTATTATTCCCAGAATGCAGCAAACATGATTAACAAACTAAAGCCTCCTGAAAGTCCTGGATTTCTGCTTTTAAGTCACGTAGGCATTTTTGTGGACCATAATCCCTGTCTCCATCAGAATCCCAGATAAAAAGGAGGTTTTTGAAAGGACTTAAAACATTACTTCAGTTTGACTGACAAGCAAGCAAACAACAAGAAAGCTAGAAGAAAACTTTTCAGTTGATATTGTGGGGCAAACCCAGTGCACAAGCACTTGCAGAAAAACTCTAGGTTCTTCCTGAGAAAGTTTTGTTGTCACAAAATACTGTTGAACAAGAAAACTTTTATTATTATTATTATTATTTATTATTATTATTATTATTTTATTTCCAGGAGGGAAGAAGATTAAAAAGCTCCGGGGTGCTTCTTCTCAGTGTTCTTCGATAGAGTGGACAAGGTGGAGTGACCAGGGTGAGGACACCATTTTGGCATCAGACAGGTGATACAATGGCTCCAAAACTGGGGGGACTCTGCCAGGTCCTGCTGGTTGAGATTTGGCTGCTACTGCCTGCTGTGAGGGTGGATGAGCAACCCTGCGGAGCAGCTGCAAGCTCTCTGCCAAATGGCAGCCCCAACGCCTATTCCCTGACTGCTCCCGAAATCCCAGACTGTGCTGGGAGAGAAAATACTGAGTGATGGAAAGCTTTCCTCATCACTACCCAGGGAAACCCAATCAAAATCTCTGCAGGCAAAAAGCATGTAATTTCCCACTTGTTGTGCATAAAATTGGGAGGCAGGCTTTCCCAATCCCCTGCATCATTGCTATTAGCCTGCTGTTCTCACAGCCCTCTGCACACCAAATGATTCAGGCTGTGCATTTGTCCCCAGATCCTAACTGCCACACAATAATTGCAGGGTTGGGAATGAAAACATTACTCAGCTCACCATAATTGATGCCTCTGTGTGAATAGACAAAAGGCAAGCCAAGCACCCTCAGCTTGCACATTCAGACTTCCAATGATTCACACCTTAATGATTCTATGATTCTGTGATAAACAAGGTGATCTTGTCTTTGAAGAGCCTAAATTTAAGATAAGAGTAGTTGGTGGCCAGAGGTGTTTAGAAGGACTCTGCTCCCTTGGGCAGAATCCTTGACAAGTGTTGCTGAAGAAAATCTGCTCTGACATTTGCATAGGGATTTCTGGGAAGGGAACAACTGAACAAATGTGAAATGTAACTTGAACACAAGCATACAAAAGGAAAGATTTAGGACTGTAACTGAACAGACACAAAAATTTATAGCCAACCTACCCTACTATGTAAATTAGCATATAGCTAACTCAGGGAAACACAAGGTCCGTACATTTTGATACCATATGAATATATATCTCAGTTATAAATCTAAAATCACTCCTACACTTGTACTCCATCTCCATTGACTTATTTATGTGAATTCACACTCAAGTGGAGGGTAACTTACTCCCAAGTGTGAGAGTTTCACCAAACTGTATTGAGAAGCCTGTATTAACTTTATTAAGTGAAACCTAAAACCTGAACTCTGCCATACAGTTCTTTGTAAATCCATGGTGGCTTGTTCTGAGTGCCTGAGGCAAATTTAATTACCATATCTGGAAAAACAAGGTAGTGTACACACATGCATACAAACACATGGTGTGGGCATACAAGACTTGATCAAATTTCTGGAAAACTTGGGACAAAAAAAATAACCCCATGCACTTTTGGGAGAAAACACCAAGAAATCCCATGAGCCTTTAAACATGAGCACCCTGGAGCATTGGTTTGATCTGGTGTCTGGGAGGGAGGCCAGCAAAAAATGGAGAGGAACCAAATCCTTACTGAATATGACTATAAATACATGATTGTGTATGACTGCACTTAGCCAGTCTAAAATACACCTCTTTTTGTTGGTGTCTGTAACATGCTAGACCATCCTTGTTCTCTCTAAATCAAAGTTGCATAATGCCTGTTGTACCACATGATTAAGAGTCTGAGTTTTGTGCCAAGGGATGGCTTGAACTACATGGCTAAAAATTAGATAGCATCACAGGGTGGCTGCTGCCTCACTGTCCTTGCAGTTGAGAGGTTGAAAAGTGCAGGAGATAGCCAGGAAAAATATTAGAAGTATGTACACCTCACCAGGGGTTAGGAAATAAAGATTAGGATTTGATTTATGCTATTAATAAAGAATAGTTTCCAGAATTTCACAGCGTGCACAGTACTGGGTGGATTTAGAAAGGTAGGACTTCAGCTGTGATATGTTTGTGGTTGGTAGAAAAGAGAACAAACTCATAACTCAAACAAAACTAAATATTAAATTACAACTCCACTTAATGCTATCTCAGAAAAATAGATGGATGCAGGGGAAGGAGTTCTGCAAAGCATGCACATCCTGCTGACAAAGTTGGGCTGTCTTAACACAGCAGGAGTTGTATATTAACCTACTGACTTTTTAAATCTTCTGACTTTCAGGGCTGTGAACGGACATGGGCTTGGTGCTCCCAGACCTCAGGGACATCAGCTCCACCCCCACGCTGCAGGATGGTGTTGGGGGTCAGGACAGCATTGTGGCAGTCCCCTGTGGGCGGCAGCTGCCAGGAGCACCCGTAGGTGCTGCAGGAGCTGTTCCAAGCAGGGTGGAACAGGTCTTCATGCAGCTCTAAACCACATCTCTGTGAAGTGTTCCACCCTGCTGAGCAGGCGCCTGGGAACCTGCTGGCTTCTTCTCCTTGGCCACCACTGGTGTCCCACAGGGGACACTGGCACCACACCAATGGTGGGTTTGGATCCAGAGCAATTAAATGGTCTGCATGAAGTGCTGGGCTAAATCCTCCTCCTCTGTGTCGGTTTGATTAAGGGGCCCTGAAAGTGGCCAATTATATATTCCATATGGTTCTGCTGCTAGACTTTTATCCTTTTTCCCCCAGTACTTGCTTTTGTTAGATACATGTTTTGATGAGGCCCTTATTCAGCAAACTCTGCAAGATTAAGCATACAAGCAATCTTAATGGCTGATGTTAAAATCAAGCACATATTGCTGGGGAGCAGGGACAGATTTACTTCTAGGGTGCGAGTAAGGGGGAGACTGGGCCCCTTGTCACAGGGTGTTAAATTGGTTCAATAAAAGTGGAGCCATTAGCCCATATATTGCACTGCTCAGTGTCAGCCCTCATTGATCCTTGGCTGCTTGCAAGGTTGAAGTTTTACATATTCAATTATCAAGGGAGAGCATTTAAACAAAAGCTGGAAATAGAGTAAGGGCAAGAAAACTGCTGAGTGTGTCAAAACAGGGTTGATCCAAAAACCACGCACTATATATATTCCCAGATGTTTACTATATATTTATATAAGTAGCACTTAAATATGAAAAGTTGCACTCCATTTTGAAAACAGCCACCAAAAGCTCCTAAGTTTCATAACCTGTCATTTTGAGCAAAAGGATATATATGTCTCCAGTCTGAAATAAGTTAGACTAGTTGAGAAGCATATCTAGACACTGAGAACAACACTTTTAATTCATTACTTACTATTGCAAATGTGCACCCTTTCTTGGGGGCCAGGCTAATTTAAGCCTTATTCTTTCACTGCTTGCCTGTATTATCAGAAATCATTTTGCCTAACATTAAGTACTGAAGATTTCTTTCTAAACCATACCCGGTGGGCAAAATGCTCTAAATGTGTACATTTAAAAATGGGAAGAAAGGAAGACAGAGAAACATTGGATATGTATTGTTGTAAGAAGTAACTGCAAAAAGAATCACAAACAGGCAAATATTTTTATTTCTAGACAGCAAGCCCTGAAGCAATAAAGAGGAAAACACTTCCATTAATTTCTGCTTGAAGAGATCAATACCACTGACACCAAGTAAAACAGACACTTTTCTCATGATCCATTGCAGGGTTGAACAAAACTCCTAGTGCTGTACACAGAGCTGTACAGAGCTCCAGCCTCTCTGAGGCTGGTTCCTTTTCTGGAGAATAGACATGGCTGCTGCGGGGCTGCTGCGTGCGAGCCACCCGCGCTGTGGCAGCCCCTGCTCTGGATCAGCAGCATGGATTTGGAAAGAAACACAGGAATGTGTTTCTGTACTAGGTGTCAGTTTGGCCCTGGTCATGCAAAATTTAACTTTTTTTTTTTTTTTTTTTTTTAATCAGAACACAGAAAAAAATCTTTTCTTTCTGAACTTATTGCCTACAAGTTCCAGTTTTGCTCATTCCACGTTAAAAAATTACACTTGTTTGCTGAGCATGGCTTGCAGTCCTTTGACAGATTAAGCTCTATCCCCCTCTGGCTGGTTGTGGACACCATCCACAGCCATGGCAGAGACGCTCACATATGTCCAGCCCTTTGTCATGCTTAATGCATGAATTGGAACTGATGCAGAAGAGGTTGTAGGAAGTGAATTCATCATTCTCTGCATGAAGGCGGCTGCTCAAACAAGAACTGATCTGCTTTCAAAATGTCTTGCTTTAATGTGGCTAGTGATGTTTTGCTAAAGAAAGAGACATCAGGTATTTAATGTTCTTCATCTTTCAAAAGTGGGCAAATACTTGTAATTAAATTAATTATGATAGTTATGCAGGAATCTCATGTGCGCTGTAAATTGGATTTTGATTTTCAAGACATTGCCTACTAAAAGAGTATATTCGTTTCTTCTGTATGGCTTTTGACTGGAAGGACAGTTACTTACAGCAATATTGCAGACCCAGAAATTGCTCTAAGAAAATGACTGGTTCTCCCTATGGCTCCCTTTCTGTTCCTGGAAGGCTGGGACTGGCCTGGGCAAGCCTCTGAGGCAGGTGGCTCCACTATTTTGAAGATGAAAGTGGGAATATTTTCATTAGTGAAGTGATCTTAAACCATGCAAGAAAAGCCAAGCAGAGCTACTTATCAGTGCACCTTTGTCTCATGGGTGAGAACTGCAAATTCCATTGCAAAAGTATTTCCACAATTTTAATGTAGGTTCTTCCAATTAAAAACAAAACCTTATGTTTTTCTTTGAACTGAACTTAGGCAAATTCAAGACATTCTTCACAGCTAAGTCTTACTGAGTAGTGGACGCTACACATCCATCATATATTAATGTATCCTATTTACATCTGTGAAAGGCAAGGCATAAAAGCTCTCTCTACTCACCTCTCAGTGCAGATACTTTCTTGATTTCTGCAAACAGGACACTCACTGCTTATTGTTTTTTCATTAGTGAGAATTTTGTCTAAACCATGACAGCTGCTTGAGGCTCCGGCCAGGGAGAACTGCAAGAGTGGCTAAAATACAAAGGAACACAAAGTAGGGTTTTGTGCAGATACAACCAGAAATAAAACCAGAGAACTCAGTGCTGAACGTGTTAGCCCCTGCTAGCATGATAGAGGGTGCTTTTCAAAGCCTTTTGGAATGGATTGTTAGAGCAAGGTAACTGGAAAATAGTTAAAATGCTAACACACTACCTTTGGGAAGATGAGACAATTTGAAATTATGTTTGAATGGGTCTTCCTTCAGCTGCTTAGTTTATAGCCCTTGAAAACTCTTGACAGGCTTGCCCAGCTTCCCCACTGTAGCAGGGATGCACCTGCTGTTGCAGGAGCAGGACATGGGGCTTCCACAAGTGCCAGCTCCCCAGGAAGAGGGGAGCTTCTTACACTTCCTACAGTGTAAGAAAGAAGGCTAGCCGTGCTGGAGCAGCTCCTGTAGAGTTTCTGCCTCCTTTTCCTAAAAATTTGCAGATCAAAGTTGCATAAATAGCTTGAGAAAGTAGGAGACACAATAAAATGGACTCTCAATTAAAACATCCCAGATCTGACACAATTTCTGAACTGCAAAAGAAAATAAATGGACTTTAATTGATGCTGGAATTACAGTGTCCTCACATTGCTCAGCTTTAATTTCCAAATTAATAAGTCTCTCTTCTTAATAGTCACTCACAATGATAAACTGTTACCTCTGCTAGTCCCATAAGGTGCCCAATAGCCAAATTATCATTTCTTTATTCTTCAGTAATAGCTAGACTCTTTCAAAGAAAGATCTCATTTCAGGGGAATCTCATGAAGAAGTGTAACGGTACATTAAATAATGCTGAATTACATCTGAATTTGCATGGATTTGCATTTTTACATTTATATTAATGCCAGATGAGTTCATTATGATTCATCTAACAATAATGAATGCTGAAGGAATAAGTAATGATCATGATATTACAACAGTGCCATAATCCTGTCTCTGTAATTTTTGTCTCTTTTCTGTTTTCTACAAAGGCAAAGAATTAGTTACTACCACTGGCAATGTGACATTGCTCTCATATTACCCTCCTGACTGAGGTCTAACTTTTATGAGACTTTCACGGCTTTACTGTGAACATACAGCTTAAAGCCTTTGTCAATTAACATCTTTTCAGACATCAAAACAGCTGAAAAATCATGCCAGGTCCTTTTTCATTTGTTGATTTTGCTGTCTTTCCTCTTTCTTCCAGAGGATTGTTACTGGCTCTCATAAGCTCAACCAGCACAAGGGCATGTTCCTCTTGTCCCTTCTGAAGTCTTAGATCTGTCGTGAGTGTCAATAAAACTGGCCAACAGACACAGGCAGATTTGGAGAAGAGGGAGAGGAGAGAATTGCTTGTCTTTGCTGCTCACAAACCTGCCTCAGCTCCTGCACTGTTTCTCCCCAGATAGATAGCTCTCATATATACCACCATCTAGGCATGGTCCCAAGGCAAAACTTAGATATAAACATTGCTGGAGGAGGTGATCAGGTTTTATCTGTGGCACTGTATCTCCCCAGGCTCCCCAAAGATCTGGGTGCTGCCAGCGTGGAGTGAGTGGGATGCCCCACTGCTAACGTGAGGCTGCTGGAGCGAGTTGCTGGCTGCTCCTCCTACACACCCACTGTGAGCCTGGGATGAGAAGGAACCATCCTCTTACCAAACCTTCCTCCTTAGGGGTCTCTTGCTCTGTGCTGGAGCACATCAGCCAGATTTGTGTGTGTTCACTCGCTGAAATTAACAGCAGTCTCATAAAATAAAAGGCGACTAAAAATGACTAATACATATTTCCTACACAAGCTTGTGAATAAAAACACTGTGTTAAGCATACCTGAAAACTGCAAAACTGGAGTCACTTCTGAGACCACTCAGTCAAATCCTAGCTTGCCAGGCCCTCATAAAGAAATGTTTAAAAGAGAAACTTGTTGAGGATCATCCCAAGCCCTTGAGCACAACTGATGGGTTCATCAAGACAAGGATTTGCTGTAAGGAAGAAGGTATCAGTAGGGAAATGAAAGAGATCCATAAAATACAGGTAGGTGCCAAAATGGTCCATGAAGGAATAAATTCTACAATTTTCTTAAAAATAGAACTTTTCTACACAAAGTATCTTCTTAGCACTGCTCTAGAATATGGCTATAAAGTCGCAAAATAAAGAGCTATTGTACTTTATAAAAGTCTATACATCTTTAGAGCTCTTTCCACCTGCCCATGTTACAGTCCGTAGAACTGTGTTGACTTGATCCCTCTAAGTTTACCATCGCTAAAGTGAAAGGTCTTGCTCTTTAACGTCGGGCTTCTGTAAGGTGGAGAAAACAGATAGGAAGAACACCAACCTTCTGTGCACAGGGATAATTTAGGATGGTTTATTAGAAAGAGTAACTGAGGAATAGAGCCAACTAGAAACTGAAATATTTATGATTTTTTATGAGTTTTTTTTTTTAAAATCTTCTTAAAAGCAAAATCCAAAAGTTGATATTAT
The DNA here is from genome assembly GCF_011077185.1 of Oxyura jamaicensis. Taxonomy (NCBI): domain Eukaryota; kingdom Metazoa; phylum Chordata; class Aves; order Anseriformes; family Anatidae; genus Oxyura; species Oxyura jamaicensis. Next base: position 11,287,437 of record NC_048911.1, read on the forward strand.
GGAGATGTAAAGGATGGGTATAGATATAGTCAAACAAGACAATTGTTTTTTCTCATTCACTTTACAGAATTCCTCTGATACTGATGTTCTTTCTTAGAATACAAATAGGTCTTCTGGCAATTCAGATATGACTTAATCCACTGTCAGTTTTTGATGCTAAAAACTTAAACTTAACTCTCATGAAGATAAAGGATGTAGCCTAAAATTGTCACACACGTGCATAGTTTGAAAAATAACTGAAAAAAATACTTTCCTCATACTCCCTGTAACTATGATTCTCTTTCACATCTTTAGCCACATTATTTTGCTTTCTTAATGTTGCTTTAAACCCCTTTGGCAGGGAGAGATAATAACAGCTTGGAAAAATTAATATGTATGTTAGATGGAAACATTCTATTGTTTCCATGGATACCAGTGCAAAATCCCTTATGTGGTACATCTTCCTGCAAAATGTTTAATCAGCAGCAAATATATATATATATATATATATATACACACACCTGTAAAGCAAAGAATGAGCTTAAAAAATCTATTAGACCACTCACAATATTTCTTAGGTTACTGTAATAACGTGTATCTAACTTGCAACAGTGGTCCTGATGCTTTGTTTATTTGTGTTTCTTGTTTGCTTCATAACACTCAATGCTACATTGTCTTAGAATGAACTTGGGAGGATTAGCTTATTTTCCTTGCTGCTGGCCTCTTTGGGTTGCTTATGGTTGAACGGGTTTACAAGCTGACATTGCCCTAGGTTTCCATCAGGCTGGCTGTGTAGGCATGTCACTCTGCTGGTGGAAGCTGGGAGTGATGAGAAGCCTGGTGTGTTTTTTCTCCTCTGGGTCACTATCCAAGGGACTGATGTCAAGAACCACATCTTTACAGAAATGGAAAAAAATAAAAACACATTCAGGAGCATATTCTCATAACTATGCAGTACCAGGTAGGTTCTGTAAAGGTAGACCTCAGATATATTCCTGGCAAGAACAAGGATGCTCCCAGCTTTGTTTAATGATGGTGGTTTGGTCTAAGATGGCTTGCCAGATCACAGAGCTGAAAGGCTAATTGATTAAATCACAGAGGCTGAAACCCTCCCATGATGAGATGTCAAAGACAACTGACACATATTCCTCTGCTGTTTATGCTGACCCTCTGGACAGGGATGGGCTTCACCTGGTTTTGGCAGCATGCAGGATTTATGCCTCCCATCACAGAAGTACAACAGGTTTTATAGCATTCACATAAGGATATGAATGTAGTTAATGAAGAAAGAAATCTCATCTCTAGCCAAAAGAATTGCAGTGCCAATGAAACCCTTCACAAGATGTGGCTAAGAGACCCTACCACAACAAAATTTCCAGTGTCAGTAACTGCAATTTCAAAAGGCTGAAACTGCAATTAACCATGGGGATGTGTGAGATGAGCGCAATTCATCTTCAAGCAGGCATGGAAAACAGTACCTTTCTATGGGACACCCTCTGGAATTTCTACCACCTGATGACCTATTCCAGGATATCAGATTGCTGAAAGTCATTATTTTAATTAGACATTACAATCTTCATTATGAACCAAGACTTCCACTTGCAGCAGTGAATGGTAACAGTACTTGCACACGTACATAGTCATCATTGTTAAGGTTTTATTTCCCTAGATGTATGGGTTGCTTTCCACTACACAGAGCTCAGTGTATCACACCGGGCTCATTTTCATAGAAAGAGAAGAAGCAGTTCCCTGAATGCTGAGGAAGAGCAAAGCTTTCCTAAAAACTCCAGCCTGTGAGTTGGGTCTGTGCTATGCATTAGCTGGAAGGCTGAGATGCAGCAGAGTGCTCCCCAGGGCCAGGTTGTGGGTGGCCCGTGGTGCCACTGCGCAGGGGCAGCGAGAGGTGCTGGGTGTGGGGACGGCTGCCCCAGCACCGCAGGCAGGGCCTGCAAGAGCAGAGGTTCTTGGGTCTCCCTTGCATCTCCGGGCCTTTAGCTGTTCCAGGCAAACGCTCCTGCCCTAGCATTCCTGGTCTGACTTTTCAATAGATGAATTTAAAAAAAACTTCTAATGGGAAAAGCAAATTTTAAATACATTTTGCCTTCTGTTGAATAGCATTCTGTTGTTCCCCAGTACCTTTGCTTGCTTAAAAAGGTTTCAGTGCTTTCATTTCACTGAAAACCCACCTTAAGCTGCAGTTAATAGTAGCTTAATGAGGAGTCTTTTAATTATAACAGCTGTTGTTTTAATTACCAAAGGATTTATAATTAGATCCTCTGCCCAAACCTGCTGCTAAACCAGAGGCTCAGAAAAACACCTAGCAGATGTCAAGCTGGGCAGGCAGGCAAAAAATGGACAGATTTGTACACTTTTACAGCAAATCTTGTTTTGCATTGTCAATACCACAAGGTCAAATCATCTGTTTAATTTTGGGCTCCTTTCAGAGTTCCATGGGAAAATTCAACATCCATTTGATGGAATGAGAAGTTAACATTCTGAAAATTCTCTCCAGAGGTAGAAATGCTGAAAAGCTGTACATCAGAAACATTAAAGGTAGAATCTTTCAAGAGACAATAAAACTGTGATTCCAGAGAAGCTTTAATTTCAGTTAAAAGACAAACTTCCAGAAGGTGAAGTACATTCAAAATGCCAGCCAGTTGCATTTATGAGGGACAGTCAGCCCATGCCAGAAGGTCCCATTTCTGTGGGGCAGGAGTGGTAGAGCATAAACATTTGCTCTGTGAATGTGTTACTCTTGATGAACTGAAAGACAGTTGAAAAGGAGAAAGAAGGTTTTGCTATCCTGTAATTTTAATTAGACTCTCTCTCTATCCTGTAAGTTTAATTAAACTCTCTCTTCTTCCATAGACCATGGTGCTATGTGCTGTTAACACAGCTGCCTCTTTTTTCCAGATGGGGCTTACAGTTAAAGGGGATGATGAGAGATTGTTTCTTGCATAAAGCAAGTATGAAGCAATGCCTCAGAGAGCACTGACCAGCAGGCACAGCACCGGTTCAGAAGGCAGGAGCCTGGCAGGGTAGGATCTGTGCTGTCCTTGCTTTTGTGCACAGATGATTTCCCTTCTCTTCTACCTCCCCGTGTTTGCAAAACACTACGATATTGGTGCAAGGAGTTGCAGGAGATAAACATTATCAAAGAGAAAATCTCCCTATTCATTTACAGTTATCTCAATTAAATTATTTCCTGGCATGTGTGCTCACTTACTCTGACAGTGGTGAATTTCAAAATTAATTTGATTTCTTTCTGCTGGGCAATATTTCCCCTTGGCCCGGCAGATGTTCAGAACCAGCAGCTCCTTCCTCCCATCTGGCATTTCCCTTTCCCACCATCAGTGCTGGGACAGGCCACCTGCAGACGGCAGGACCTCCTTGACTGCAGGCCACCCAAAGCTGAGGGACAGAGGTGGCAGTGGCTGCCCCGAGAAGAGCTCCTGGCCCAGCCCTGGCCCAACAGCCCCAGCACCATACAGAGCAACTGCTCCCTTCCACGTGTCTGTTTTGAAAGCTTCGCTGCACAGGGCTCGACATAAACCTTTCTGTACACACCCCTCAGTTACAGACCAGCACAGCCTCAAGTCAATTGTTTTAGCTGCACACAGTGAGCAGCACTTGACAGGTTATTGACTTGTAGTGATACACTTTATTAAAAACCAGGAGGGACTGAAGCTCTTAGCTCCTTATTAAAGTGCAGACTTGTTAGGAAAATTTAGCAATATGAAAACTATTATAGTATCCAGCAGAAACAGTACTTCTGAGACCTTCAGAATAGCAAAAGGTTAAATCAAAACTTCTCTGCTACAGTATAATCAGGATATTGCTAGGCAATGTCTCTACATTATCATGCTGTTCATGCTTAAATTAGAACAGCAGAGTGGATTTTATGTGTGTAGCATAAAGATATTATAATACATAGAGCCTCTTCCCTTCTCCAAATGGCCTTCTTTTCCACTTCTGACTGAATTTGAAACTGTTAGAGCTTGATTCAAAGCTCATTGAAGAAAGCTGCTTTTCATATCAGAAAACAGGCTTCAGATAGCCCTGAAGGGCCAACTGTGAACATTAGCAAAATGCTAGCTAATGCTTGATAATAAGGTGGAAAATAAAAACCCTCACAGACGTATCTCTTTAGTTACAGAGTACAGGTACCATTTATGGCATGGGTATGACACCATCGACCAATGCAAAGAGCAAAGGCTTTCAGAACCATACAAGGGCCAACTTTGAAACATCTCCACTCTATACTTTTTACATTTGATAACCATAAACGCAGCTCAGTGTGACAGACTGAACCTACAGCAACAGATGCCAAATATAGAGAGGAGCACTGAGGGAGACAAGCAGAGCTGTATGGCTGCTGTGCGTCTCAAGCAATAACTACGAATCTCCTCCAGAGATAATCTTGACTTCCATAACTACCAGACAGCCACTGCAGCCCATGGGCGTGGGTCAGGATCAGTGTCAGCTGAGCATGCATCATGGCGCACACACAGATTTCATGGACCCAACACATGAACTGGACTCAGGAAATGTAGGTATTTATATACTGATTATGCAGAGCAAGTGTATGCATTGCTGTTCTGCACTGGCATAATAGGCTGGGCAGATCCAGTGCCACAGGTGAGCACAGCCAAGCCTTGTTGGCATTTAGCAGCAAGGACCGTTCTCATAGTCTGCAGAGCACGAACTTGTCTGAGATGTCAGCCCACGGCACAGCTCAGTCTGAAGATTTGTCTAACCCCAGCATGGGATCTGAACAGTGTCAATAAACAATTAGCATGCTCCCAACCAAACAATTAAATCAATGGCAAGTGGGGAATTCCAGCAGACAATTCAATTACTGTATTAACCACAAAATTTTCCATATGTAAGTACTATAAGGAAGACCAAAAAAAAAAAAAAAAAAAAAAAGCAAATAAAAGACTCGGCTGTTTGCCTCGGCTGAAGGCTGTTTGTTTACTTCAACATTTGCTCCTGGAACAGTATAGCATCATTTAGCAAGAGTTGTGGAGTGTGTTTGATTTAAGGTGAAGATAACACTTACTATTACAAAAATAATAATAGTAATAAATAAATTGCAAGAGGGCAGAATGTTTTCCAACATGGTTACCATCATCTGTGATTGGAAGAGTTGACACATTTCTTGGCTGCTTCAGGAAAAGGATAAAGTGGTAGTATAAAGGAATGAGCTGCAGGTAATTTACTTACAAAACAATTAGCTTCTCTCTAAGTTATAGGGCAGTAGTGTGTAAAGACCATTTAAATCCCAGGAATATTTTATTAGGGGCTAGTATATTTCAATGGGAGGAAAACACAATTCAAGGCAATGGAATCCATCAGTGAGATGGTGTTTCTCATTTTTCCTCAACACATCTGTGAAATGAGAGGCTGAGATGAAAGTTTGGCTGGCTGATGGGTCTCTAAGTGGAGGCAGAGAATAAAGGTTGACTTCAGGAGTCCTTACTGGACATTTTTCCTTCACATTCACACCAATAAATTGGAGAAGCTTACCTAAATCTCTCCTCTCTTGTCAACTGTGCTTACACATCCTGGAGAAAAGAGTGAGATGATGAAGACCTCTGCATGCCAAGAGGTTGCCTTAGCATAGGTTTTGTATACCTGGGAATAAATAAAAAAGTAAACCTCCACAGATAAAATGAAAGAGACAGGGCTCTGCCTCACCCCTGTAGCTCTCCCATCATTTTCTGCTCTCAGCAGAACAGGAGCTCACAGCACCATGATTCAGTCTGGCTGCAGGACAGCCTGTGCTGAGCAGTCAAAACTGAGCAGTTACACATGGCAAAAAAACAGTCTTTCTGAAGCTGGGTAAGCATCTTGCTGCTTCCTATGTGTCTCATGCTTAATTACGAGTCGCATTGCATGTCTTGCTTAAACTACTGCGAACATCTGCTTAGCTTGGAAAATTCAGAATCCGTCCACTCATTATGCAAGATAAAATAGTTTCAATTTCAAGTGGAGCTGACTTGGAGCCTACAGAATGAGCAGAACCATGAAATGGGGGCTGTTTGATCCATGATATGCTAGCTATTGTATCAGCTTTTCTCATGAGATGAGAAGAAATATTAGCTAGGCAATTACTTCCCAGTTAGTTCAAGCTGTATATTGCAATGCTGATTGAGGTGGAAGGTGACAGAAACAATTACTAAATATCAATAATATTATGTACACAATTAAAATGCAACCAAGTCTGCTAATACAAAACTAAATGAGGCTGTGAGCCTGTGCAGGGATTCAGTGATGTTGCTAGGTTAAATCTTCAACTCAGTGGAATATTTGAAAATGTAATTCTTGTCTCCTCCTCCTCCAAATCCCTTTTAATATTCACAATTGGCTTCTGTGTGAGAGATTTCCAGCTCTGAAAAGTTGTTTGAGCTGAGTAGCTAAGGATTATATTAATAAAACACTGTTATTCAGGACAAATCTCTATAGGCATGTTTACTAAATAACTCTGATATTTCACAGAATAAATTACATTAATTACAAACACAACAATAGCAGCAGCAACAACATCAACAGCAAATACAGGTGATTAAATGTTTCAATCACAGCCATCACAAAGAAAAAAAAAAATAAAAAGTCAGCATGGAACCTTCTTTTGGGATAAACACTTGAAGCCCTAGACAAGCGTGGTTTTTGTTTTGTTTTGTTTTTTGGTTTTTGTTGTTTTTTTTTGTTTGTTTTTTGTTTTTGTGCTTTGCTCATTCCAGAATTAATGAAAGGAGAGAAGAGAAGCAAATGAAGCAAAACACAGAAGGCAGCAAGTTACTCTGACCTGTTGCCTGAGCTGTCGTTGTACAGGCAAGATCATTCAGAGTGCCAGAATCCCACAGCCCCTCCAATGTACAACAAGGCAGCACAGCCCAGGGTGAGAGGTGTGTCAGGCGATACACAGTGCTGCAGCACAGCACCCAGTACATGCTCCCAGCAGCACTGCACTGGCCACCTGGCCACAGGGTGCCAGCAGCCAGAGCTGTGTGCTGCGGACAGCCACACACACCCCAGCCCCTCCCTTTGCTTCTTGGTCCCACCCCGTGGTTCCAGTGCCACTCTGCCAGCAGTGGCTGAGAGGTCCTTGGGGGGCAATGTCACCCTTAGCCCAAAGCCTGGCACCACCAAGGGAGCAGAGAACTTCAGTGCATGCCAAGTCAATGGCTCCCTCAAGTATCACTGAGAAAAGGTCCTTCTGTTCTCCAAATGCCTTTTGCATCATCTCTCCTTTGGCTTTGCTATCACCAGCGGCTAGGAGCAAATGGTGCTGAGTGTTCCTGCTGAGGGACCAGGACAATTCTTGGACCAAGCGACTGCCTGGCTTAGCAATCCTAGGAACACGAACTTTATGCCAGAGGAGGATGTCCTTGGTTGATGTTAAGGGACAGTTTTCCCCTGGAGAGATTTGTTCACTAGGTCTGCTCGTACTTGTCAATATTCCAGCAGTTGACTTTGAACAAAGTCATTTTCTCCTCTCTGTGCATTTCTTTTTCTGTGGGTACCAATCTTTGACTCCTTTATAAGGCACTTAGAGACAGCTACAACTGAGAATATCTGCAATCTCTGTGCTGGGAGAGGAGATGTAGAATAAGACTTGCTGGGATCCATGTTGCTCTCAGTGGGAGTTGTTGTCCCATAGCTTAATTAGATACAAAAAGCTGATTTTATTTATTTATTTATTTATTTATTTAAGAAAGAAAAGATTTCAGCCAGCACAAGGTCAATTTAAGTCAGAATCCTGTCAAAGTAATGGAGATGCAGAAAACATCTGCAAAACACTCAATACATTAGTAGATAAACCACAAATGGTACTCAAAAGTGAAATGATTCAACATGAATTACTTGTTTGGTTTCATGGATGACACCAGCCAAGGAACACCCTGATGGGTATCACCCATTTCAGGTCTGATACATTTAGTGAGGAACCACAATTACTCTTGGGAGGAGAGGCACTTTGTATCACCTTCAATTTAAAAATTCAATTGTCTGAAATAAGCTCCCTAATATAGATTTAATAAGATTGTCTATGTTAATTATATATCAATTTATTGTTAAAAGAGCACTAAAGATTTAATAAGATAAATCTAAATATTCTCTCATTAGCTGAAAGCCACATGAACTAAGGGTGAAATTCATACCTGTGCCACTCAGCAGTAGACCGATGCAGAATTTGTCTGAAGCCCAGGAGGCACAAGTACAATGTTGGTCTTGATCTGACCTCACTGCAGAAAAAGCAGAAATCACTACAAATGCATAATGACCTTTTTGTCAATACCAGATACCTGCAAAGATTTTTTTTTCCAAATCAATTTAATGCTTCACCTGCAATTCAATACCATTGTAATTAGATCAAAATTATGCACTCAACTATTATTCACTTTGCTGCTACTCAGCTACACAATATTTGAGCAGAAGAACATAAAACAAAATTTCCCTTTAAAATATGAAGAGTGAAGTTTTAACAAGTATTTTGTGGAGGGACATTTTTTAAAAATTAACAGGTGTTCATTTCCAAACAGGCTTATCAGGCATTACCGCTTGTAAGAGAGACTTTGCTCAGAGTCCCAGAAAACAAGAACAGGAGCTGGAGAAATCACAGATCTGTCTTCCTTTCCATGGCTAAACTCAGAAAATATTGTTTAACCTGACTTTTCAGGCTCAACTTCTATTAACACACCCTCCCTAAACAATCCATTTCAGAGCTCTCTGGTCCAAGAAGACTTTTCTGCAAGGGGAATAAGTAACCACCCATGCTTCAGACCTTGATCTCCCATCCCACAGACATTTAAATCATTGTCTTGCTGGATTGGGATGCTTTGTGCAAGTACTTCAGTGTAATGGTACAGAGTGGAAGGAATGGCGCAGGACTGCACAGCCCAGGCCAGGGTGCTGTAGTTTGCCCAAAACTGGGTCTCAAGAATTTGATATTTTCATTCACAAAGCATCCCTCTGCAGGATGGGAAGAATTAAAAAAAAAAAAAAAAAAAAAAAAAAAAGGACAAAGAAAACAGTCTTACTGCAGATGCTCCACTACTTTAATCCTTCTCTCCCTCTTGTTTTCAGTTTTAATTAGTTGTATTACTTTGTCACAGTTTGGATTGATACAATTGCAACTGTTCAAATCACTGTGAGCATCCCCTCATAAATACTGTTAATTGTTAATAATGTACTGCAGAATAACTATCACTTTTTTAAAAATTTAAATGAAATTTTGATTTGGTAAATCAATTTTTGAAAGTAACAAATCTTATTAATTAGTCTTAATTAAATTACTTAAAAATAAGGGAAGGAGAGTAGACAAAAGAGCACAGAGTTAGCCCACTTAGCAAAGGCATTGGGTAGAAGAGATCCACATTGGATCAAGCTATTTACAGGCAATAAGAATGGCTGGCTAGGGCAGAAAGTAAAGCACACAAAAAAGGGAAGTTTCTCATAGTATAATTAATGACACAGACACTAGCTGTAATATAGAAGTGTCATGTATTACTTTCATGATACGAGATGCTTGCTGTAGCGATAACAATAAGACATCAATTATCCTTTTAAGTTTCTTTGCCTCTGATGGGTTCATTTTCTGTGCTTGCTTGCCTCCATTTTAAATTACTCAGATGAATTTGGAGTTCCTGAGAGGGATTATCAGCCCATGGAGCTGACTGAAGCTGTTGCCTGCTTGCAGACCTGAACCAGAATCTCCCCTTTGGCTGCCTCCTGCAGTGCAGTGCAAACCTCTGGGCTGCGCAGGGCTCACACAGCCCTGGGTCAGAGGGTTACTTGCCTCTCCTTGTGCCAAGTTATTCAGAAAAGTAGGAATTAATACGAGGTGCTTTAGAAGAAATATATTGAGTAGCTTAGACTGCTTACATAATTTTAAAGATTTCAGATTAGATCCTCAGGAGGGATTGATGTTTTTGAAATAGTGTGCTTCTGTCTTCAGCAAGAAATGTGTGGGTTGTCTCTCTCTAAAGCACAGTGACTTTATTCAGACCTCATGCAAGTGAAATTTAGTCACATTACTCCAAACAAACAGGTATTAGAGAAAAGAGTTTTGACATGAATATCAAAAACACTCAAAGAAAATAATGTTCATTAACAAACAAAAAAAATCATTCTGAATAAGACCAGCTGATGTTATCATAAGAACATGTAGGGTAAAAAAAGAAAGACAAAAAGAAATCTTGATATAAATCAAATTTAAGCACTCAACCAATCATCAGCTCTCTAAATCAAGAAATCTTGCAGATTTTCCAAGTGAGAATCAATCTTCCTGTCTCTGCAGCAATATATACCATATCCTAAATACCATAATCCTTTTCCCACCATGGTATAGGAGATGTATCTGCCAAATTCAAAATTTACTGGTAAAATATTCCACCAGCCTGTTCGAATGTTGCAATTCAAAATACTTTCAAACAATAGGTCAGAACAGTTAGCACCACTCTACCCTCCCCCTCTGTACAAAAAGGTTTTGATAGAGAGACAGATCTCCAACTGACATTCACACCATGCAGACCTGATCTGTGGTTACCCTGAATACTCCTTTATGCCTTAAGCTCCTAACGCTGCTACAGCCACCCTTCGCATCTGCTGGAAAAACTGTTTTCCTGCGCCCTCCTGCATCACTGCAAGGTACTGCTCTGGCCACAGAGCTCTGCTCATGTTAGGGATGGGGCATGTGGAGGCAAGTCTTCTAGAATCATGCTGGGAGCCTGAGTAGGGGAGAAGCCACCACACTCACTGTGGTCACACCTGCAGTGCTATAGGGATGGGTCCCTAGAGCCACCCATCCTTAGACACATCTGACCCAAGCTTGGCTGGTACACTAGAACATCCTGTCCAAACTCGTCTGACACTCACACAGCAGGACTGAGTTACCTTACTGTTTACATAGAAGGCATCTGTGTAGCTTGAAGGCTGGAAGGGCAGTACAGGAGATGTGGTACCTTGGCCACACAAGGAGCCTGCATCAGTCCCTGATGGGATGGCCATGTGACACCTAGCAGAATGACTACAAACCAGGACCACCTGCCAATGCACTTATCACCAACATTCACCTTCCCATACACATACAACAATATCCTGCATTTTTCCCTTCAGCAGTGGGATTCACATTTCTGTCATTCCAAAGGTTTGAGCAGAAAGGTGGCTGCAAGTCGAGCTTGCATGAAAACAAACTTAGCCCAAATTGCCTTCATTATAAATTCTCTAAAGCTCAGAATAGATTACTTGTGCTTACCCCACTCCCCATCTCCCATCTTCCAAACTCCTAGACCTCCAGCGTCTCAGACAACAGGAACATTCAAGCAGGGTGGAGGTAGCCCTTTGAATAAAAGAGTGACTACTATATTAGGAGAGACTGCTGCTTATAATCTTTAGGGACTTTTCCCCTCTTCCATCTTTGACAGAGATTCAATATGGAGGTGAACTTTGTGGAGTCCTCCAGGAGCTGTAAATGGTGTTCATATTCCTGCAGCAGGTGATATGCATTTTCAGAGCCTGGGGAGGTGCACCTGCTAGCTCAGCTGACATTCTGTCACCTCGTGGGGTGGCAGAGATGCTGCTGAAAGCATAAAAATGTCATGAGGAAAAGTATACAAAAAAGCAAGCACAGTGAAAGAAGCAGGAACTTAAGGCCAAACTGTTAATTCTCAGTACAATGTACTAAATCAATGCTTCTAGCATTAGAATATGTTTACGCACCAAGAAATTCTAGTGATTTTGCAGAAATAACTCTGAGGCAACAGGTAAAGGAAGAGGAAAAAAGCCTATCAGATTAAGAAACTATGTGAGTCAATGTCACTGAAACAACTAAGAAACCTGAGGTTTCCCTAGAATTTTTCCTAAAGTGTTTTACTTAATTTCTAAACAATGTACATTCTAAACTTATTTCTTAAGGGTTATTTCTAAAGCATAATTGTGAATCAACAAGCAGTATTCTTCCCTTCTGCCATTGTTTAAATTCCACAGGACTTGAGCACATGCTTATAATGAGGCCAACCTGCAACTGTTTTGCTGGGTTGTAGTTCATGCTGGTGCTGTATGGATGCCTCTGGGTTGTTAGTGTCATTTATTAAGCTGTAAAGTTGGCAGAATTGCAGTGAATTTGGACCCCCTGGAATATTAGACTTTTTGTCACTTTGCATTAACACTGGTGTCCTGGCTTAATTCTACTTTGTTTAATTATATCCTAGATTATATCCTTTGTTTAATTATATCCTAGAGTTCCCAAATACCCCACATTGTTAGCTGGGGAGGATGAGCTGCTCGTAACTGTGCTTTTACCTAGCTTTGCACTACTGAGCAGCTGCAGCTCCTAGTCCTGGGGGCGGCCGCACTTCAGTGGTGGGTGAAATTATACCTATATATCATTCATGTACCCACTAGAGATTTCTTAAAGCATGTGCTTCAAAATGAAAGGTTATATAAATGGAAGAATTATATCGTATATCTGTTATACACAAGAAGAGAGGGGATGGCTCCAAGCAGTACTGTTAAGGAGAGGCAACATTAATAGCACAGAATTCAGTCTTGAAGACCCCATTATGGAGAATAAACAGATAATTTTGAAGCTGGCCCAGAAGGTACGAGGCTGTGAGTTGTAAGTGAACTGCCTCACTTGACCTTCAAGGGGTAGAAGAGGTCAGATCAAAACTTTCAGAAATATATTATGTTTATTACTGGTTAGGGCAGGTTGTTTCCTCTTTCCTATTTATCCTATAGTCTCTCTCTCAAAAAACAAACAAACAAACAACAACAACAACAAAAAACTTACAATGCTGGGTTCTGTTTGCTTTTTAACAAGAAGTAGTTTGTATGCCAGCCAGAAAAGCTGAGTTTTGATTTTGCTTCAAAGTATATATGATACAAGAGCAATTGTCTCTGTAAAGCAACAGACGGGGACTTTGCAGATTTTTTTCTATTTTGATTAAAATTTTTCTTCCAAAGGGATATAAATCTCTGTCTCAGTTTTCAGCATGCATTTTCACTTTCTTGGAAGCCAAAGAACACACTTAATCTGAAAATGTGAGAGTCTCCCTGGAGCTGCACTGCAGATGTGTCACCTTCCTGCTGTCCTGTGAGCTGGGCCCATTCCTCACCTCATCAGGCAGGAGCTGTGCCCCTGCACAAAGCAGCATGATATTCCTTTAGATGAATATGCAGTAACGATGAGATCTGACCCGCTGTTCAAAAATCAGCAAGAACAATTTCCTTTTAAAATTAATTATCACTGACATCTAATACAATTGTAGCACGCAGGCAAATACCAGCAATTAATTAATCAGCAGTTTTTTTTTTTTTTTTTTAAAAAAAAAAAAAAAAAAAAAAAGTATTGATTTGCTGTTCCTCATAAACCTGGAATATTAGATTGAGGACAAGACAATTACATAATAGAAGAGAAGAAAATTGGCCTTCATGAATAAGACAAATGGAAAGTGGCCTGGGTTTCCCTAGTTTTCCTGCAAGACACCTGTATCCTTGCCAGGGCCACTGCCCAAGAAAGGCACTTTCCAAACGGCTAACTCATTCTTCAGAAAAATTAAATATCTCCCCTCTCAACCCTTTCTCAACAACAAAAAAAAAAGGGGGGGGGGGGGGGAGGGGGTCAAAAAAAGCATAACAATATTTTGTTTCATGCCTCTGATGGACCCAGCTGCCAGCAGCTGCAGCCCAGCCTCCGAGGGGCCTTAGCTGTTTTGGCATGCTCATCCTTCCAAGCCACCAGGAGAAATTTGCCAGCAGTGCCTTTCTGCATCAGAGCACACCAGCCTCTCAGCCCCAGGGCGTTTCCTGTGACAGCTTTGGGTGAATTCTGTCCTGTTTCCTGCACACTCTTTCCTGTTCAGACAGCAGTGGCACCTGGGACCTGAGGTGGCATGGCCAGGACACCATGGCATCAGCCACACTCTGCTCAACCCTAAAACAGAGCAGTCCCTTGGTAATCCCCTGCTCTGTGTGCAGTTCCAGTTTATCATTCCCAATCACACCCTTCTGTCTCTACATATATATGATTTCCCCCCATAACTACTCTCTCCCTCAGATGGAAGCTGCCCTCCAGTTCTGCCTGGTGCCAGCTGCCACAGCCCTGCCCTGGCCCCATTTCAGTGGCAGCCAGACTCTGGCAATGGGTTTCCAAAGAATAAACAAATAAAACCTAATTAGTGCACATCAAAGCCACATTTTTTTTTCATCTGCCTCCACAATGATGTCACTTATATTAGAATGAGAGCAACATGTAACCATGTATTCCAAGGAAATCAGGTGTAGTAACAGCAAGTTTTGTTAAAAGGGATTTTTCAGGTAACTTCTGTCAGAACTCTTGGGATGTCCAGCATTTCTCAGTGACCAAGAAGGGGCACTGCACCACTCCAGCTTTCCTCTATCTCCTCAACATATGCAAAAGAAACTGGTCAGAGCTTTACCTTTATTTTTAAAAAACAGACTTAAGGATATTTTAAAACCAGCATGTCATCCAAAAGCCAGGAAGGACGTATGCTTCCTTGTGAGGATGTCTCCACAATGTCTGCGAGCACTGGGGACATAGTGGTGTGGGTCTGACTGGAAGGCAGGCTGGTGTCACCGTGGTCCCATGCATGGCTGCCCCGGCCCTGCCTGCACCACGGGCTGCAGGCCCCTTACCTGCAGCCTCTCACCGTGCAAAGCGCGGAGGGGTCTCCAATGGAAGATCACATAATTTGACCAGTAAGTACTGACTATGATTACACGGCATTCAATGACAACATGGTCATGCACAGACAAGTCTCAGTGAAAAACAAATGCTCACAAGTTCTCAGGAACGTTCCTTCCATAGATGTGGGGCATAACTGCCTGCTTGAGTTAGCTGGCTAGCAAAGATATTCTTTAGGCCAAAATTTCATGCTTCCTTTCTGTATGTAACTATATGCATTGTTTTTAAGTTATCAATTTCTATTCCTGTTCTTAATGCACCTTTGCCTCTATCGACGAAAGTGATGCTGTGCATGTGTTTGGGAGCTGTCAGGTGTCTGTGCCTTCTTCAGTTGACTGGACGCCTCCACTCAGGTGCACTTGCTAATTCATTGCCCTGTGCTTTTTATTGCTGTGAGTGTGGTTTACTGTTCTTACAGGCTGCAGCAAGAGCATATTTGCAGCTCCAAACAAGGTGTTTGTTCTTGTTGGCTGGTGGTTAGCAGGGCTTATCGCGCCCAGATGGGACATCATACATATGTGGAGAAGTGTCAGATGCAGCTTGTGGAAATGGCTGGGTGGCTGGGGTTGAAGAGGCAACCTGCAGAGCATCTCAGCAAAGTGGAATCACCCCAGCTCTGGGAACACAATAAAACTTGCTGTTCAGCTGACATGGATGTCATGCCTGTGTTAACACTCCAGCGCCGCAGAGTGCTGTATGCTCCATGGGGTAGGCAGAACCCACAGCTGCATGTGGTGCATACTGTAGGGAAGAGCATGGTTTTGCAGCCAGGCTCTTGTCCAGAAAAGCTACAGCAGTCCCACAAGAGTTGTGGGACAGCCCCATTTCATGCTGCCTGAGGAGCACTTTGGTGCAGAACAGAGGTGAAGACACCTAGACAGAGGTGGAGGTATTTCACTCTCCATGCTGAAACTCGCTGTGAAGTGTGGAGGACCACCTAAGTGGCTACAGATCTTAAACTTTATTTTCCAGTCTACGTCTTTTGGTATTTCTAATCTACAGCCATTCCTTCACTGATATGCAAAGGTGCAAGCAGGTTGTGAATGAGACTTCTAAAATATCTGACAGTCCTTTCCAGTGACTCCAGACCTCTGGAAATGTGTCTCTTAGGAGCCTCAGTGAAGAAGCATTCTCCATATCCACATTTTAAAATTGTCATTTACAATCCTAAATCACTGAGACCCTCACAGTTGCACAATCAGTCAACCTCTGGATCAACATCCAAATTCATATGGGGGAGATTTTCAAATAAGTCTTTTAATGTCACCTGTACTCTACAACCTCCATCTGTTCCACAAACTATACCCCGGAGATGGAAAACATGTCACATCCCTGATTTACAAGGCAGGCCAGGGGACAGGGCCATGATCACCTTGCCCATTCAGTGTTCATCACACTGACAAACAACCTGATACTGCATTTCCAAGGAATTAAAGCCTGGCTCAGAAAACTAAGTCTTCATTAGCAGAAGCCGTTTGCTTGCTGCCAGGTCTGCGATGGCTGTCCATCACCATAAGGCGCCATGGGGTTTTGTTGGGGAGGGTGTCCAGAGTGGGGTGCTGAGCAGCACAAATTAGCACAGCTTTACCTGGTTTGACAAGCATGAGAGGGATGTGCAAGATCTCAACAATTATGTTACAAGTTTTCAGCCCATGGAAACAATTCTTTTTTAGTTTTGCTGGTTGGTTGGTCACCCTGTAGCCTCAATTCTTCATCCTCCATCACAAACTCTTTGTCTTTAAATACTTTTAAAGCTGTTGGCCATTTTCCATAGAGTTGGACAAGGATTCAGGGCCTCTGTTGCCAAAGTTCTTACAAGGTTCTCCCAAGATCAGCCTGTTGGTGGAAAGGCTGTAGAATGGGCTGACCAACATTTCTGTATTGGAGGAAATCACACTCCCTGGTTCTGCTGCTCACAGAGGTACTTTCCCCTGACAGCACTGATTTCTTCCTGAGACTGTTCTGCTCTCTGTGTCCTCCCTGTGGGCAGGACTCACTTTGCAGGAGGCAGAAGGGTGCCTCCACTGAGCCAGGAATCTTGCCCCTGCCAGCCACTCACCTGTTGGCACTGCAGCTGTGTGGGCTCCAGCAGTGCTGCTGCAGGGGGGCCCAGCTGCAGCTGTGCTGCAGGCACCCCAAGGGAGCCGGTGCACCCCAGAGTACTCAAATGCTCTCTAATTAGGTAGCTCTGTAGGAGCCACTCAGTTTGAGAGCCCTAAAACTTTTCCTGTCATGAAAATTAAGAAAAATGCTTGTTTTGATCTCAATCTTGTAAGAATTTACCAGACTGCTAATGTTTTATGTAGAGCATCTTTGAAGTTTACATATTATTTAGGTATCAATTTCCTCCTTTGGTAGAGGCCATCAGAAGGCTCCAGAAAAAAATCCTCAGAATAGAACCAAGATGTGAAATGATTCTGATATTTTTTCTCAAGAGAGGTAAATTTCATTTTAAGCACAATCCTGGCTTCCTATTATAGTGAGAGCTAACAGACCGAGTGTTTGCTCAGATGGGTCTCCCCTCTTATTTTGATATTCTTCATCTGTATAAACACAGATAAAATCTGTGGATTTTCTCCAATTGAACCCTATACAGGAAAAATATGGTTTCCAATAAATACAGTTCCAGGGAAGCCAGCTGACCTATTTCCATGCCATAAGTTAGGCATGTATTTAAATACCATATTAGATCATAGCTTCAGTTTCTGTATTATGTTGTGTTTTGTTTTTTTTTTTTAATATATAAATAACATACAAAATGAGAAAGAAAAAAGGAAGGAAGGAAGGAAGGAAGGAAGGAAGGAAGGAAGGAAGGAAGGAAGGAAGGAAGGAAGGAAGGAAGGAAGGAAGGAAGGAAGGAAGGGAAAAGCCTCTTTTTGTCCTGTTTTGCTATCACACAGCAGAGATAATACAATGTTCTCACCAGATCCTTATACACTGTGACAAGGCAATTTCCTCCAGGGCGCTTATTCACCATTCAACTCACATCTTATTGACTGTATAAATCTAATGTGAAAATAATTCCATATTTCCCTTAAGATAGCAACACAATGAGAAAATAGCACACCCTGTACAATAGCCAGTTTTAGCAAAAATTCTGTGTGTATGTGTGTGTGTGTGTGTGTCTTTTCAGGCAAGTGGTACATTAATTCAAATGCTTTCTGAAGAGGCCACCCAAAGCTGCACCAGCACCAGCTCTCCTGAGCAGAAGTGCAGGAAACAGTGCTCCCTGAACTGCAAGCAGCTTCCAGGTGATGGCAGCTGCTAGGGTTTCTGCTCTGGATAGGGCCAGTGGACTGCAGCATTCCTGCAAGTGCAAGGGGCTGTACAGCCAGCACTGCTCTGGTGGTTGAGGTCCATGAGCCGGTTTTTGTTGCTCCAGTGCAGGTCCAGTGCTCTGCAGTCTGACCTTGTGCATCTCCACAAGGTATGGGAGTCTGTACCTAAACTTTCTCTCCCTGCGATCTGCATCTCCCATTTCATGTCACTCCTATGATTAATGCACATTTTCAGCTGCCCTTATGCTTACAAGGAATACTTTTGATTTTCATGTGCCTAACTCACAGCTAACAACCTTCAAGCATCTTGTGACTTTTGGATAAGCCCAGGGCTCTGCTGTACCATGGGGCACAGGGTCTGGTGGTGAAGGTGCAGCAAAGGAGGAAGAGCCTTCCCTGGCTTTGAGACACTGTGCTCAGGACAAGATTTTCAAGGAGCCAAAGGGAATTGCATGTGTTTTCCTATAGATTCCATAGGTCTGAATTCCTGTAGATCTCTTGGCCTTGTAGGTCCCTATCTCGATAAGTGCATCTGCAAGTGTCAGGCTGTGCCAGGCCTGAGGAACGGACCCAGCACACCCAAAGCCAGGACCTTGCCCCAGGTGGGCAGTTCTGAGGCAGCTCCATGGAGGGAATGGGAACTGGCAGTGCTTCACGTCACCCAATATTCACGTCTTGAGCACTGTTTCCAGCCTGCAATGGCAATGCTGCAGTTGATATAAAAATCCTGCCTTCACTGTGCTTCACTGTCCCTGACAACATGCCAAGAACCCACCACAGAGCTCTGCCAGAGAAGGTGGGTAAGAAGGAGAAAGGGGGAGAAAAAATTGCCAGTTTCACTTCACTATTACCAGTGCTTATTACATGCCCAAATAAGCTTCAGAAGCACAGTAAGTCATGGAGAAAAAGTGGACATTCAGAAGGAAAAGGCAGAAAACAGATCCTGAAAGAGCTGCCCAAGATGGGTGATCCAAGTGCACCACAATACACTACTAATGTGACTCATTGGGCATATCTGAACTTTTCCACTCCCTTTGTCCATGTCAAGTCATGCTCCTGAACACTCTGCTTCCAGTGCAACTGCCAGCCCTACAGCCAGCAGATGTTTTTCCCTTTCCATTTACCATGCCATATGCAGAGACTTTCCACAGTCATGTCATAAAGCAATAGGCATCCTCCATACTTTATACACCACAGCTCATTATTTAAAGATGAAAGGCTCCCTGGTGAACATGCTACAGACTTTTTGTAGAAAGAACAGTTTACAAAGTACCAAAATGTGATAATTAGTGATCACAATAATTATTGTGGTTGGCTCCTTTGGAGGACCAGGGCACCAAAACTTGCCAAGTCCCCTGGGCAGTCATAGACATTTCCTTTGGAAATTCCCGTCTCCCCACCCCTGAACTCCAACAGCTACAAAAGGCACAGATGTGCAAAACATGGGTGTTTCCTGTTCTCAGCAGAGGCCAGGTGCTCTTGCTGCTGCAGAAGACCCTGCCCCACTGCAGGGACGGAGCCACAACACCGTGCCACCAGCCTCACCCAGGCACTTGCCCAGGGCTTCCGCCTGCTTTCAGCATGTCGCCTGGGCTCCAGCTGCCACTTCCAAGTGAGGACTGCAGTGGATGACAGAAATTGAGTGGGTTTGGTCCCAACATTCTTGCCAAATTTCTTTTCCAGCATCTTCCTCTTGTTGTGTTGCTTTTTTTTTTTTTTTCTTTGCTACTTAGCACTTTAGAAACAAAGCTAATTAGAGATGTCTCATCAGAGACTTCAGTTTGGGGAAGTAGAAGGAAACAGTATTAAATGCATATTGAATATTCATTCAACAATGAAATCCTAATTCTGCTTAGCAGTTCATCTTGTAGAATAACATTTCAAAGTTAAACTTGAACATCAAGGTGAATATTAATTGTGCTGCTGCTGTATTTTTCCTCAGCAAATCTCCTTTCTAAGTCATCGTTTTGTAAATTCCTGTGCACAACTAAACTCACTTCTCAGTACAAGCAGAAAAATAACTTAACTGAGGTTTATATGTGTGGGGTCTGTAGCAAATACTGAAGAACTGAGAAGTGCAAAGCCTACGACAGTTTGACAAGTAACAGGTGAACCCCAGAGGCTGTCCAGGGCACCCTGGTTTCAGCAGCAGGCCCAGCCTGGCCAGTGGCTCAGGGTGCAGCTTCTGTGCAGGGTTCCCCAGCGCCCTTGGGGTTCCAGTGCTGCACCCTGTGCCCTGCCACATGACAGCTGCCCAGACCCTGCGGCCACCTCAGGCTCTCCTCCTTTTCTGGCATGCAGCCACTGTGCATCCGGCTGCAGCCAGACCCACTCTGCAAGACACAGAGACCCTAGGCCCTGTCCTGTTGGTGCTGCCACCACCTCTGTAAGTGCCACAGTGGATCTTGGCATCTGCTTCCTGTCAGGCTGACCAGTGCACACCAGCCAGCATCCTACAGACCTCCAGGCCAGGCCTCCTACTGCTTAGCTCCTGCTGGAGGAGGTGTCGGGTAGGTGGCACTGTGCTGAGGAGGTGGCTGCCTGCCTGCTGCCCACGCGCCTGTCGGTACCCAGCAGGACAAGGTGGTGCCTGTCACAGGTGAGCAACACCGTGTCCCACCGGTGGCTAGACGGTGCAGAACACCCCAGCTGGCAGCCCGTGCCACTGTTGCCTTTTGTCACCTTCATGCTTTCACCTCAAAAAGGAACATTATGGGGACAATAGGAAAATCAGCATTATTGCTGTCAGCCTTGCAGCATGTGATCACAATGGTAGGGCTGGGCTTCATGCCGAACTCTCCAAACGCCCATTTTCTAATGAAGGTCTTCCTCACGCTCTTTACTCAAAAATATTCCCTGCTTCCCAGAAACAAAGTCAGTTCACTGTTATAAGACATGAATTGCAGCATACGTGTGCAAAGAAAGTAAGAGAGGGAAGGTTTTTATGGAGAAGCTGCCTTAGGGATTTCATTCAAAATGATCGTCTTCAATTTTATTAAAATCAATAGTAGATTTTATTACAGTATAAATTAAATGAGAGGCTATTTGCTCCTCAGATACCAGAAGCAGTAGTATGAAAATCACTTCAAGCACTGATATTCATCCAGATGTCTTAGCTAATTTTATCTATGTGCAAGTGTGGAGTTTCATATCTTTTTCTCTCTTATTTTTTCATCCCTTAAACACTAGGAGTAGTTCATGAAATGTTGCTGAGACTTTCAGATGATAGTCAGATATTTTTTAAAGGCTCAGGTTCGATAATGGTTTAAATACTGGAGGGAGTTTAGCAAGGACCTGAAAAAATTATTGAGATCTGTAGGAAATGCTGTACAGTGAGTGATTAAAGAGCTCAATCTGTTTCGTTTATTAAAAAGAAGGCTAAAGGTGATTTGATTACAGGGTATTAATATGTTCACAGGAGAAAAATACAAGGGTCTGAATGACTTTTAATCTAACCAAGAAAAAGCAACAAGAATCAGCAGCATGTCCTGTGCAGGCATGTGCCTTTAGCGGGGGGGGGGGGGGGGGGGCGGGAGTGCAGTCCTAGGCTCTGAGGCAAGCCACCTCTCAGTGCCTGCCATGGTTGGGTGCCTTTTGGAGAGGTGGTTTCTTCCACTGTGGAGAAACTGTTACTGTTTTCTTCTGTCCTTAGAGTCTATGAATAAGCAAAGAAGTCTACACTGAAAAAGGTGGAACTAAAGAGAGAAATGAAAGAGTGTGCATCATCTTGTCAAAGAATTAATTCTCCACCTTCAAAAGGAAACCTTCGGTTAAAATCTTAAGGCTGGGGGGGTGTTGCGTTTGGCAGTACATATTTACACACAGACTCTTTCACACACAAGAACAGCTTGTTCCTTTGCTTTCCTGGAAGGTGCTACCCATAAGCAGACCACAGACAAACCCAACCACCTATCTGCACCTGGAAGGCACGTGGCTGCTGCACACTGAGTAGAAAAAGCTACAAGATACTCCAGACGTTTGTAGTCATGCTTTCTAACAGCACAGCTGCATCTGCAGCTGATCAGTCTGCCCTGGAGGGGACTAACACCTGCTGACAGGTATGCTCTACAGACCTTCTCAAAATTTTCTTCTTCCTACAAACATGGTCAAAATCAGGGAAAGCCCTGGCAGCTCTTGATTCCTATGTTGGTGTTCATATGACTGTCCCCACTTGCTGCCTGCCTTGCATGCTTGCTGTCTCAGCATTTCAACTGCAGCAGCAAAACGAGGAGCTGAACAGACCTGCTCCAGTCTGTAGTGCTGCTTTCAAGGGGCTGCCAGCATCTTCTGTGGTGTATTTGCAGCATAATTTAACAAAAATAAGCCAAGAGAGTCTTTACCAATCCAGGAATCTGAGTGCCTTGAGCAGTGTGCCCGGGGATGTGCAGACTGACCTCCAGAACCTGAGAGGCTCCCGCCTGTGAATGTTCCCCACTGCATGTCCCCCACCAGCATGCTGTGACCAGCCAGGAACATGACCCAGTGCAGACAAGAGTGCTTAGGGGAATGCAAAGTGAGTCTGCGCCTATACCAGCCTTCAGAAGGACAGAAGTTCAATGCCTTGCGTAAACTGGTCCTCCAGGTAACTGCAGTGAGTTGCAAGAGAGGAAAACAGGGGAAAATAAATAAATAAGAGGACTAAATTAAGTAGGATGAATACCCTCTTTAAAATGTCAATCTCTTATTGAGTATGGCATTGCTGAGCAGGTTTTGAGCAGATACCTTTGTTAATCACACACCTCTTGGCACCTAGCCTTGTTCTGTGCACTAGATTATTATTATTTTCTTAGCACAGACAACAACATTGACAAATATCCAGTTTATTTCTAACATCATTGTATCATGTTAATGTGGTGGAGTTTAGCAGGTGAATCTGTTATTTTTCCACTAATTTGAAGCTAGATGTTTTTATTTTTTATTTTTTAACTCTGCAGCTTGAGGTCAGCAATCTGGAGGAAACACAGCGTCCCTCAGCCTTCGATGCTGACAGCAAATGTTTCTGTGAGCCTCTGATCACAGGTTTCCTTGGACACATGCCTGCAAGATGCTGCTGAAGCAAGGCAAAAGGGCAGCTC
The DNA here is from genome assembly GCF_011077185.1 of Oxyura jamaicensis. Classification (NCBI taxonomy): domain Eukaryota; kingdom Metazoa; phylum Chordata; class Aves; order Anseriformes; family Anatidae; genus Oxyura; species Oxyura jamaicensis. The sequence continues at coordinate 11,310,479 of NC_048911.1, forward strand.
TGTGCTCAGCCACCCACTGCCACCCTGGGTGAACCCCTGGCAGATTTACACCCCACCAACCACAAATCTTGATTTCCACAAGTGGCTGTGCCAGACACCATAGCACTCAGCACCGGGCATTGGATACACATTCATGGAGACTTTGCACTCCCAGAAAACATCACTTAGAAGAAGCAAGTGGGGAGAGCACTGGAAGGCAAACACTAGAAAGATTTAGCAGCTTACATGAAAGGACTTAGGTTCACATTTTTGCAGCCACCACCCGCAGTCTTCTAGAGCTAGAAAGCTCTTAAACACATTTTGGTGACTGTCTGGTAATAGCAGTGTTTTGAGAGCAGAAATTTCTAAAAGCAGAGTGAGAAAACTGAGGTTTTGATGGCAATGGTAGCATGTTGGTGGTTCTTCAGGAAAAAAAAATGAAATGCTGTATTACAGAAGATGTGTGATAATCTGTGATAATAACCAATACTCTGTCAAAGTTCACAGAATATTCCAAGTTGGAAGGGACCCATAAGGATCACCAAGTCCAACTCCTTGCACCGCACAGGTCTACCCAAAAGTTTAGACCATGTGACTTAGTGCACAGTCCAATCGCTTCTTAAATTCATACAGGCTTGGTGCAGTGACTACTTCACTGGGGAGCCTGTTCCAGTGCGCAACCACCCTCTCAATGAAAAATCTCCTCCTGATATCTAGTCTGAACTTCCCCTGCCTCAACTTCACCCCGTTCCCGCGGGTCCTACCACTGGTGTTTATGGAGAATAGGTCACCCGCCTCTCCACACCCCCTTGTGAGGAAGTTGTAGACTGCGATGAGGTCCCCCCTCAGCCTCCTTTCTAGGCTGAACAAGCCCAGTGACCTCAGCCGCTCTTCATATGTCATCCCCTCCAGGCCCTTCACCATCTTTGTCACCCTCCTCTGGACACTCTCCAGCAGCTGAATGTCCTTTTTGTACCGTGGTGCCCAGAACTGCACACAGTACTCGAGGTGAGGCCGCACCAGTGCAGAGTAGAGCAGGATGATCACTTCACTCGCCCTACTAGCGATGCCGTGCTTGATGCACCCCAGGGTACGGCCTTCCTGGCTGCCAGGGCACACTGCTGGCTCATATTCAACTTGCTGTCAGCTGATCTAATAGTCACTTAAACTGGACTTAAGTGCTTTAAAGGTTAATATGGTAACAACTCTTTCTAACAAGCTAACATATTTCTAACATATATCAGTAGACAAATCATTTAAATAAATATATACACACTTGCAAGAGGGTCAACAGGGCCCTGTAAATACAGGTCATGTTCTGAAATGCTGCCAGTTACTATCACTCTGCAGGGAGAAATTGATGTCAGGCTGATTTGCATAGGGAAAATCTGGACCTAATTGCCAAAGCCAAAGAACTCTAATGCAGATGACAACCAGTTATACAGTAGTTCGAGTTCTTCTGATCACAATACACAACTGAAACATCCCAGCCCCCACCTATTTTGCAGGCTCTCCAAACAGGTCTCAGGCTAAGGTGGCTGTCATTACATGGGAACATGGACATGCACAGACCCTCAGAGCTGCCCTGTCCCACCTGGTTGGTAGCCCAGGTCCCCATTGTTACCTCTAAACTGTCACAGTTCAGGCACACCCCACTGGGGTAAATAGTACCCTAAACTACATGGATAAATGCTGCAAAACCCAGTAACTCAAAATTAGGGGAGATCAGGGATGCTGCAGACACCCATGGACTCAGCACCAGCAGGGAACAGGGCAGACGAGGGTGCCTGGGTGCAGGCTGTAGGCAGACCCGTGGCCAGCCCCCCCCCACCCCCCCACATTTACAGACCTCACAAACTGTAAGGATAGTAAATAACCTCCCATCTGGAGTTTATAAAGTTGAGACCTGCAGCTGAAAGGACCAAGGGACTATTCACTAAAAGTGAAGAAAAGAAAAAAGAAAATAGGACAAAGGACAAAAGACAAAGGAAAAAGGAAAAAAGAAAAAAAAAAAAAAAGAAAAAAAAAAGAAAAAAAAAAGAAGAGAACAGAAATAGGGCTGTACTGAGCTTTTATTTTGCTTGCTTTTACTAATTCCATTGAATTGGTGGGGACAGCACAGTTTAGTGAAAAACATAGAATAGAAATATAGATGTAGAAGCTATGCCTCCTTGCTCTTTCTTGTGCCATTACTCCACTGGCAGCCTCTAGCAAGCAACAGGGTACCAATCCCTCACTGTTCAGCACTGCAACATTTAGTGAGGTGTCAGAATGACAAAAATTGACTAGCAGCTCCTTTGGTCCTTTTCAGCATAGCAGGTTTTAAAACAATTCCTTTTCTCTTTGAATCAGATTTTTAGATTCATTGGAAATGGGAGAGGAAAGGGATGAGCATTCAATAGTGATTTAAAAATGCAAAAATAAATCTTAGACATGACAACCCTAAGGGCTTTCAGTGGCCTTTGCTCTCTACTGTGCCTGATCTTATTTTAGAGTTCACAACATCCTCCTGAGAAAGTGCTGCATATTCATCCCATTCCAATGCAGATCTATCTCCTTCCAAATGAGTTCTCTCATTAGCAATGGGTATAGCCCTTGACAATTAGTTTAGAGTAACTGTTTTACTTTCAGATACCTGAAGTTTAATTAAATAAATCTCACTCAACATGCAGCCCTACAGTGCTCCAGAAGCCACTGCAGCCCAGAGTTAATACCATTGTGTCTCTGCATGGCAGGAGCTGGCATTGCAAGCTCCCTGGTGCAGGCACTGCCTCTATTTAGGGCTTGACATCACGGCTATTGACTCTAAACTATATCATCACCATCACAGCAGTTAGTGCCACTAGGACCCCGGTAAAGACAGAATAAATCACGAAGATAACTGGTAGAAATTAGATAGCATATGTACTTGTCCCTTGTACATGCTTGATGCAGATGAAAGCTAAGGACTGGTGTATTTATTAGAGACAGGCCCAACATGGACAGCAGCTGAGCCAGCTTCCCACACACAGATTTCTCATCGTTTCTGTTTAAGCCCTTGCAGCTTTGATAGGCACATTTCCAACTCTTTGCAGTGTTGCTGCCTGTTCCACTACCACCATGAATACATCACTGTCTGCTTCCTGAGCCTGAAAAGGCTGCACGTCCTGAGGGACTCTGAGAACTACTGGTACCATAAGGAAAGGTTAGGGAAAAAATGGCCTGTCTGATAACAATTTTGCTTGTGTAGCATTTATGCCCTGCAGATGCCATACCCTATTCTTTCTTTAATTAGGGCATTTGCATAAATCTAGAACCATGCATCTAAATTTATTAGTTCTAGCTGGTGTTTTGTTGTTGTTGTTTGCTTGTTTTTTAATGTGTTTTTCTTTTCCTACCTTTGTCTGAAACGTCTTTGGTTTGGGGACACGATAATTTATGTTTTGCTAATTGTGATATTAGAACCAAAGGATTATCTATTCCACAAGGAACATAAACAATGACAGATGATTACACAGCATTCCTTTTTTCATGCAAAAGCTGCTGGCATGAATGAAAAACACAGAAAAAATAAGGGCCAAATTCCACCTAGTGTTTGTGTGTATGGAAAAGAGCAGAACTGGACATGGTTATGCTGCATTTATACCACCTGCATAAAGATCCTGCCCTCTCTTCCCTAGGCCCCTTACTCTGCTTATGTGTATACCGTGGCACCGTGCACCATGTATGAGAGTTTTTCAGCATCTTTCAGCCTTGTTATTGGTGAGTGAGCACCAGTGGCCTGTGTGTCTGCAAGCTCAGGAAAGAAGAATTGGGAACTCTGGAGGATGAGAGCAGAAGTTACTATGCATTACTTCTCTCAAAAGCTATATATTCAGTGACACTGATAGCAACAAAAAAGTATGCACAAAACCCAAAACTATTTCCTCCTCTTTTAATGCCTGTATTAATGGTCTTTTCTTCATAACATTCACTCTTGATTTTTACATAATGGTTCTACAAGCCTCTCCCATTCCCAGAATTAACAGATCTGAAAGCCATGAATGCACAAAATGACCTGGATACTGTTATTTCACTAAAGTTACTTTGCATAAAGTACAGTATCCAGTAGTACAGACAGAAAATGTCTTAGTCATACATGCTTTTCCATACTCCCCCTCACATCAGCAGTCATCTGACTCATCTGTGCACAACATTTCTAAACAAATGTGAACACAGCATAAAACAAGCCACTTGCATACATTTTTGCTGTGCATTCTGGAAACACTTATTTGGGATGATCAAACCTGGCTTTCCACCTGACTTTCCAGCCTGCCCAGGCCTCATTGATCCCAGGGTGTCCTACTCCCATGCTTCGCCACATCTCTCATTGAAAAACCAGTGCAGGTGGCTCCTGTCATGCTCATGCCCTTTCCGTGGGGCTCCAACCACCCACCTGACATGCCCTGGGTGCTGTCAGCTCCCAGCCTCAGCTAGTGGACAAGAAAACAGGCTCTGTCTGTCCTGCCCATCATGTTACGTTCAGCTCAACTATGCTGAACAGAGTCAAGCAGAATAGACTGTTTGTTCTTTTGCTCATTCGATTTTCTATTTTTAAATTGCTGAAAGACAGTTTTTAATGTGACAAATTTTATTTTTTGTTAGAAATGACAGATAATGTCTCCTGTATTAAAAAGGATTCTGCAAGTTATTAGAAGTGGCATATCAAATACAAACTGGATTATGGACACAGAAGTAATTGTTTCTTTGAGAGATACCATTAGAATAGTATTTAAGACTTTTAAAGCCCTGATAGATAGATAGCAAACATGGGAAAATGATGAACACAGACAAGAGCCCAACTTGCTAGGACACAGCAGGGCTCACACTGAGGTGCCAGGAGAGGTGATGGGACCCAGCCTTTGGCTGTCCCCTCCTGCTTGGGGACACTGGTTCAGACTCTCATAGGGAAGTGCTGGGGCTGAAATCAATTGCTGGAGCTCCAGACAATGAAAAATGACTACGCATACCACAAAAAGCCATAGGTTTTCATTGATTCCATTACTTTTGAAAGACCAGTATTTCCCCCAGAGAACGACAGAGTGGAGCTGTACAAATAATTGATTTCTTGGCTCACTAACCAAATGGTAACAACAAGCATTTTTTTCCAGGCAACACAAAAAGTTGGAAAATGCATGATTTCATATTGAATGAAGCATCTTGTTCACCAGCTCAGGTATGAGTGTCTGTTTTTCTTTAAGTGAAACCAAAATCATTTTTATCCATGACACTTAAAGTATGGAAAAAAGTATGGAAATAAACATTTCAACTTTTTTTTTTTTTTTAATGCAAAGGTTTTCTGTCAAGATCATGTAATGTTGTCCATACGAGACTGATTAATGAAGCTCACTGAGTTTTTTTGAGAGAAAATACTACATTAAAAGGAAAAAACATGAATCAATGTAATCACCTGAGGAAAAAGCAAACTCTGAATACAAATCAGATGGTCTTTAACTACCTGGTATGTAAAGTCACACTCATGAAATCTTGCCCTGTCCTTCAAGATCACTCTGAAGCTAGATAAGCATTGGAATGCTCCAGGGCTATTTATTGAAACTTTCCATCAGATTTCTCCAGAGAGCAGTGTCTGATCCCAGTCACTGAACAGCTGAAGTGACATTGGTGGAGTTACTGTACACAGAGAGGTTCTGGGCTGCCATGCCCAGAGAACACAGCACCTCTGAGCAAAGTCTGTCACAGACAGCTGTCTGTGAGAAACAGCTCCTTTCAGCAGAGCCCTGTAGCCCATAACAGCACAGTCCACTTAAGCATTTTTTTATTTTATTTTTTAAACAGACTTATTGCATCAAATCACTATGGGCAAACAATTATGGAAAGGTGATGTAAAAATAATTCACAGACCTGACAAAAAACATATTTGCCACTTGTTACTGTGAAAGAGGGAAATCTTAATGGCACAGGAATGGTCTGTCCCCACGTGCCCAAAAACGAGCTGGCAGGGAAGAAGACCAGCCTGGCTGAACAGAGAATTGTGGCTTGAGCTTAGAAGAAAAAAGAGGGTTTATAAACTTTGGAAAAGTGGGCAGGCCACTAGGGAGGACTATAAGGATATCGCGAGGCTGTGCAGGGACAAAATTAGAAAAGCCAAAGCTCATCTGGAGCTCAATCTGGCTACTGCCGTTAAAGATAACAAAAAAAGTTTTTATAAATACATCAGCGCAAAAAGGAGGACTAAGGAGAATCTCCATCCTTTACTGGATGCAGGGGGAAACTTAGTTACAAGAGATGAGGAAAAGGTGGAGGTACTTAATGCCTTCTTCGCCTCAGTCTTTAGCGGCAATACCGATTGTTCTCTGGATACCCAGTACCCTGAACTGGTGGAAGGGGATGGGGAGAGAGATGTGGCCCTCACTATCCATGAAGAAATGGTTGGTGACCTGGTACGGCACTTGGATGTGCACAAGTCAATGGGGCCGGATGGGATCCACCCAAGGGTACTGAGAGAACTGGCAGAGGTGCTGGCCAAGCCGCTTACCATCATTTATCAACAGTCCTGGCTATCGGGGGAGGTCCCACTTGACTGGCGGCTAGCAAATGTGACGCCCATCTACAAGAAGGGCCGGAGGACTGACCCGGGAAACTACAGGCCTGTCAGTTTGACCTCAGTGCCAGGGAAGCTCATGGAGCAGATTATCTTGAGAGTCATCATGCAGCACTTGCAGGGAAAGCAGGCGATCAGGCCCAGTCAGCATGGGTTTATGAAGGGCAGGTCCTGCTTGACGAACCTGATCTCCTTCTATGACAAAGTGACACGCTGGGTGGATGAGGGAAAGGCTGTGGATGTGGTCTACCTTGACTTCAGCAAGGCTTTTGACACCGTTTCCCACAGCATTCTCCTCAAGAAACTAGCTGCTCTTGGCTTGGACTGGCGCATGCTTCGTTGGGTTAGAAACTGGCTGGATAGCCGGGCCCAAAGAGTCGTGGTAAATGGAGTCAAAGCCAGTTGGAGGCCGGTCACTAGTGGCGTTCCCCAGGGCTTGGTGCTGGGGCCGGTCCTCTTCAATATCTTCATCGATGATCTGGATGAGGGCATTGAGTGCACCCTCAGTAAGTTTGCAGATGACACCAAGTTAGGTACATGTGTCGATCTGCTCGAGGGTAGGAAGGCTCTGCAGGAGGATCTGGAGAAGCTGGACCGATGGGCCGAGGTCAACTGCATGAAGTTCAACAAGGCCAAGTGCCGGGTCCTGCACCTGGGGCGCAATAACCCCAAGCAGAGCTACAGGCTGGGAGATGAGTGGTTGGAGAGCTGCCAGGCAGAGAAGGACCTGGGAGTGATGGTTGATAGTTGGCTGAATATGAGCCAGCAGTGTGCTCAGGTGGCCAAGAAGGCCAACAGCATCCTGGCTTGTATAAGAAACAGCGTGGCCAGCAGGGCTAGGGAGGTGATTGTCCCCCTATACTCGGCTCTGGTGAGGCCGCACCTCGAGTACTGTGTTCAGTTTTGGGCCCCTCGCTACAAGAAGGACATGGAGGTGCTTGAGCGAGTCCAGAGAAGGGCTACGAAGCTGGTGAGGGGCCTGGAGAACAAGTCTTACGAGGAGCAGCTGAGGGAGCTGGGCTTGTTCAGCCTGGAGAAAAGGAGGCTCAGGGGTGACCTTATCGCTCTCTACAGGTACCTTAAAGGAGGCTGTAGCGAGGTGGGGGTTGGTCTGTTCTCCCACGTGCCTGGTGACAGGACGAGGGGGAATGGGCTTAAGTTGCGCCAGGGGAGTTTTAGGTCAGATGTCAGGAAGAGCTTCTTTACTGAAAGGGTTGTTAGACATTGGAACGGGCTGCCCAGGGAAGTGGTGGAGTCACCATCCCTGGAGGTCTTTAAAAGACATTTAGATGTAGAGCTTAGGGATATGGTTTAGTGGGGACTGTTAGTGTTAGGTCAGAGGTTGGACTTGATGATCTTGAGGTCTCTTCCAACCTAGACTATTCTGTGATTCTGTAATATATACAATACCCTTGTTTTCTTCATAGACTTATGTGAAATGTCATTATTAATGGATAAAAGCATAGAAAAAACAGTTTGAAACAGAGAAAGCAATTAAGTATAGCAATTGACAAGCAGGGGATGCGGTAAATTCATCAACGTTGGATTCTTTAAAGATCACATCTTTTGAAAAGACAGTTTAAACAGCACTAGATATAGGAATTACTGAGTGAAAATCTAGGCTTCAGGTCGTATAATGCATCACACTAAAATATCCATGTTTTAGGATACATTAATAAAATAAAAACCTTTTATCCCCCAGGGTTCCTGTCTCTCAATAGATTTACAATTAGTACTGCATTACACCTTTCCTGCAAGAACTTCTCCTGGCTTGCCTGGCTATGTTTTTTAGGCATATATTTTACTTCTGCTGAATTTGTGAGGGTGGGAAGAGTGAAAGCAATTAATTGTTGTGCTTGCTCCAGCTTCCTAGCTCTGATGTTTCAGTATAGTATTCCCTGGTACAGACCAAGCTCAAAATATTTAGACTCTATAAAACAAATTCTTCAAGACAGATTTCACCAGCTGGACTTTCCAGAGGTGTTTAAGAGAAGTAGCTACCGAATGGATACAGATGTGGTTGCCTCTGAGGACCCAACCTGGACTGCAATATTAGTTCCACATGTACATTCGGTGCTGGCAGATCTAATCAAGAGGTGCCTGGAAACACTACTAGACAAATAGTTAGCAAATGTAAGTGAAAATGAATAGAATTCTAGCCTCACATAGTTTGTTTGACCCTCAGTCTAGCTGCTTAATAGAACAGAGCAATATAGAATACCTACAGTGGAAGCACTGAGAATAGTACACACCCTTTTAACCCAATGGAGATGAAATGTAGGACACCAATTTGCTTTTTAGAATGTAGGACAAATGACCAAAATAGAAGATGCAGCAAAATTAGTAGAGCAGAGAAGTCCAAATGATGTGGTAATAATTCATTCTATTAAAATAAAATGCCTGGTGACACATGGTGTAATTCAACATAGCTATTGTTACGACTTCATAGTGACATAGCAGGGAAGGAACAATGGGTCAAAGAAAAGAAATACACTAAAAAATAAGGAAGAAATTTTAAAACGTATTTGAAAGCCAAAAAGAAAGGTAACAGCATGCTTTGCCATGAAAAGTGTACTACTGGCAGGAATTCAGATCATATAACGCATAAAAATCATCCTTCTTAATGGGCTTCACTAGCTTATTTTGGATAGTAAAACCTATTCTACTGAAATATACAAATGAAATTTAAGAAAGTTAAGAAAGGATGTTTGTCTGATTTTCAGAACTGTTGTGTACCCCCAGCTCCAACTTATTTTTCTTGCTTTTATTTCACAGAGCACATAGAAGAGTCACCACATTGCCATGAAGATTAATGTGTTATTTACATGAGGCATTTGGAGAGATTGAGCTGCTACCTTTTTGCAGGAGGTTGTTAATCAGACTGGTTTAATTTCAAACCAAAGAAAAGCTGATTGGTAATCTGAGCACATGTGCATTTCTTCATTACCCTCAGTTAAATCCATAATTCCACCAGTCAATTACTATTTCATATTGTCTTCAGAGTTATAGCAGCAACCACCATTTCATACCAGTAGAGGGTATCAGATAAAGCACACAAAAAGAAAATGTTTCAGTTGCCAACAGACTGGGAATCCTATCCTGCAGCTATGGGAGGTGAATAGACTCAAGATGTTTAAGCCTTAGGAAGGAATCTGTCATAATAGGTCAATCTAGACTGATGCTTAGGAGTTTAAATGAGGAAACCCTCACTGATTAGAAAACAAGTGTAGAAGAATCCCTAGACATTCATTTCAGAATATTTGTGTGCTGCTGTTTCAGATCTGTCCTACATCCAAGCTGGTGTTCAGGAACAGAGAAGCTAACACAAGAAATCCATCCCCATGTGAGGTAAGACTTGGCAGTGCATCTGAGGTGCCACATGTCCTCCTGGCACTGGGATTAAAACATAACAGCAGTAGCAGGAAGCACACTGGCAAACACATATCAATCACTGAATGCACGAGATTTGAAAGGAACTGAAATGAAGTTGGTACTTCCAGTCATCTTTAGTAAGTCATACAATAAACTCAGAATTAAAATTAATCATATAATAATCTTAATCATTTACTCAAACTTAGATGAGCAATGAGCTCTTCCTGGGGACCACCACATTTATATATGCAAAAAAAATCCAAACATTTGTTACTCATTTGGTAACAGACCAGCAACATGTTTTGTGTTTCAAGGTTTAACCATGCCCCTCCAGTGGCTGCACAGCATCAGGGTAGCAGAGAGGATGTCCAGGCAGGGAGCTGCATTGTCCTGATGCCTTGGAGAAGACTGCCTCTGCTATCCTGCTCTTGCAAGCCAGTAGAGAGACAGAAGGAAGGTATCTGATAAATGGAAAAGGGGAAATAATTTGTTAAGAGCATTTATCTCTTTCATCTCTGTTGCAGGCTTGGAGTCCTACAGATAAGCACAGAGCTCGAAAACGGCTTCAACCCAAAATGTGTAGATGCATGCCTAGCTCTTAATCATCTGTTAAGACAGAATGGATATAAGTCTTAATTAACTCTTGATGCAGGGTGTCATAATAATGATAAATAATGTCACAAAAGTGGAGAAGTGTTTTCCACCTCCTGCATTTGATTTCTGCAGGGGAGCTCTGGATTGTTGTGAAAGTATCCATCATTAAGGTTTTCACACTTACCTTCTTACATTGAAAATTATACTTTAAGATCATGGAACCAAGTCTAAGCTAATCCTATTTGCTTCATACAACACTACATGTGAGACGTTTAAGGTTGTTTTCTTAACTCAGATTTTCTTCTTGACATTTACCTTCTGTAACCTGCAATGCTTCCCAAATATGTTTATTACTACTGGCTTGTGCCACAGGGTATTTCAGTTGACTGGGAATTCCATGTCTTTGGGGAAAGATGGGTATCTCCCTTCCTAATAAAAATTATGGGATAAAGCGTCTACTTGCATAACTTTACCAGCACTTGACCTTATGCACTGAGTTCTCATTTAAACCTATTATTACCTACAGGATAAGTGGAATTTAATCCCACTTTAATGCTCCTTTAGAGCACTGTGAAGTGTTTACAATACCAAAAACTCATCAGTTCTTCAAGAACTGCTCCCATATGGGTCCATATCACAGGGGCCATCAGGAGCAAACGGCTTCAACTTGGATCCCCCACAGGCAGCAGCTAACCCCACATTCCCCGATCCTGCTTGGGCTCCTCTCCACAGGCTTCAGCATGGAGATCTGCTCCACTGTGGTACACCACGGGCTGCAGGGGGACAGCCTGCTCCACCAGGAGCCACTCCACAGGCTGCAGGGGAACTGCTGCTCTGGCGCCTGGAGCACCTCCTTGCCCTCCTTCACTGACCTTGATGTCTGCAAGGCTGTTTCTCACTCCTCTCTCTTTTCCAGCTGCTGTTGCACAGTTTTCTCCCTTTCTTAAATATGCTCTCACAGAGATGCAAACAACATCACTCAGCCTCAGCTCTGGCCAGTGGTGGGTCCCTTTCAGAGCTGGCTGGAGTTGGCTCTTCTCTGACAAGGGGCAGCTGCTGGGCTCTGCTCACAGAGGCCACCCGCTAGCAAAACCTTGCCACATAAACCCAATACACTGCTGTCAGGACTTCTCTCTTCATACACATGCTACAGAATTCCTGGAGCAATGAGAACCGGCTTTTAACTCCAGAAGGTGTTTAGTATCACCGATGAGTGAGTGGACCAGGGAGTATGGTGCCTGAGGATGAGGTAGCAGAGACCCAGGGCACATGCAGCCCTCTCAGTCCGGCTATGTATACAGATCCAGACAAAAAACAGCTCTGACAGGGGAAGGTAATAGCTGTGATTATTCTGTGTTGCATGGTGGGAAAGTGCCAAGATCACCCCAGGAAGTAAAATTCATGTGGATTTATTTCTAACCTACAAGCCTACACTTCTAATTTGAACATTTAGCCCATCTAATTAATGGGCAAACAGTATTTGAAAAACAATCTTTAAATACTTAAATTTTAATTTAATCACATATTTAATAGTGCTGTAATTAATCTTCCAACTGTTAATGAATTAAATCATAGTTCTCCTGCAGCTTGATTTATAGTGTTTACTTCAGAAAAAAACAACCTATCACTTGATCCTTTGCTTTTGCATTATGAACTCAAATTTAAACCAATACTCTGCATCATATGGGCCAAGGTTTGTAGTAAACTGATGAGCACTATCAGCTTTAATCTAGAGCACATGCTTCCTACTCTGATAGTATTTACCACTTCTTATATACATTTTCCATAGTAAAGAGTATACTTGGAAACTAATGACTGCATGTACTGGACTGATATAACATACTTTGAATAAGGACAAGTGATTGAATAAGTGCCTTGATAAGGGCAAGCTGCTCTGCAGGAGGATCAGGGTTGAACCTGACAGTAAGGTTGGATTCTCCCCATCCTCTGGGCATCAACTGGTCATAAAACCATATTAGGTTTTTATTAAGCACATATGTCCTGACTAGTGCAACTCTTATGCCATTGTAAATACAAAGGATGTTGACCACATCACTCTTCTACATTATTTAAAATGTGAATTTGTAGAACAACATCCAAAGTTCTGTTATTTAGTTTGAAAATTCCTGTCATGGTGCCTTTTTCCTTCACAGATAATCTTATTGCTGCTGGACTCCTTTTCTTCTCTTGCTACTTAGAAAATAGACTCCTATTTCATTTGGACTATAAGATTTTTAAAAGTATCCAGAACCACACTAAGAAGCAAAACCATTACAAATTTTCATTAATATTTTTCAGTGACACTTCAAATACATTTGGTGGGTTAATCAGAACACTTCCATATATTTAAAATATTTGCTTGGTTCTTTGTTATAAAACTAATGAAATAGGTGTTGAAAAAAGAAATCGCTTCTAAACAAAATGACAAACACTTTTTGTAATAAAAAGGTCAAAATGGAGTGCTTCAACATTTAAAAATGATAATTTTCCAATATTTTCTTACACATAATAAAATAGGATCTCACACATGGACACACAAAATCATTGGTCTTGTTGAAAGAACAAATGGTAAAGAACCACCAAGTTCAATATTTTCTAGCTAACAAATCTCAGTGCTGTGCTCTCCCTAAGTGAGGGCATCTGCTCAGCCTAAGTGTACAAAACAATATATACAGTGCCTTTTCAAGAGATTTATATACAACTATAATGGCTATCTAAAACTGAAGGATCTTTCTAATTTATGTGGACCAACACAAAAGCCGAGATGACTAGCTCCTGAGTGAGGAGCCCCATTAGAATTCTGAGGTTCCACGTCCATTCCCCTGGCCTTTCCAAGTAGCACAGATGGGTTTTAAATTTATATTGCAGTACTGATAATCTGAATAAAGGTATCATCCAGTTTAACACAAATAAGTGAAAATAAATTTTGCATCATCTGTCAAAGCCTAATTACTTATCAAAGCATAAAAACGAATCCAACATTACTATTGCCATGAGAAATTCTGCACTGAAATGCAGTCATTTTCATCTTGCAAGCCATCAGCCAGACATTAATGCTCCCATTGTTGCAGCAGGAGATGTATAAACCTGGTTTGCAAGCCACTGGGAGTCCAGGGTAAAAAGCTTTTCCAGAGGCAATCTGGAAAGAGGATTTCAGCCTCAGGGTAGGAATAGGTTAGAGTCTTTCAAGTATTCCCCTGCATTCTCACGTCAGGAAATGTGACTTGCTTGATCATGGCACAGAATTGCTAGGTTCACTGTGACTGAAAGCTGTAAACAGCACCTTCCAGCCTCAAACAAAACAAAGACCATGCAATTTCCTAAGCACAGTTAGTATATTTGGGAATTAAACATTTATCTTTCATTTCATTTGAAATGTTAAAGAATGTCTTCAAATTATCAGTACAAATTCAAGAATTCATGAAGTTCTACCCAAAACATGATAAAAATTGAATAACATTTGCCAATAGAATATATTTTTTATTATTCTTTAAACCCCCCAAACTCACAATCTGTTAAGAGAGATCTCTTAAGATCTGTTAAATATTCCTCCTATGTCTCTTCCCCCCCCCCCCTTTTAAATCTCCTTTTACTCTTTCTTCCTTCCTCTTACTCACTACTTTCAGTTGATGGGATTGTGATGAAACAAAGACAGGCAACAAAGTGAACAGTCCAGGGGCAAGACTTCTGTGGCAACATTTCCCACACATGCAAGAAGCATGCTTGCAGGTTGTCCTCCCCATCCTCTATGAAGTCAGATGATTGTTTTGCACCCCATGGTCTTCATGTCTCACGTTTCCCTCTCCATTACAAACAGAGTTAATAACTTGTGCTGTATGCTGATATGCCCCAGGGGAAGAAATGTCTGAATTTCTAAATTAATAACTTTTAATCCTGCTTATAAGTCATCTTGACAATTTGACATGTAAGATTGTCATGCACTGCAGTACTTCGCAATGAGCTTATACTTGGACACAACACACAGTTCTAAACAGAAAGTATTAATAACACAAAAGGAAACCAATCCTCTCATCCTCAGCTGGTGAAAGTCAGCTGTGCTTCTCTGAAATCCAGGCACCCACCCTGAACAAACCAGCTGAGAATTAGCCTCTTATTTCAAGCAGTTAAATCTATCTACATCTCAGTCCCCATGTGGCTTTATTCTTTAAAGAACTGGAGACAAAGCTACAGGTTAGGCACCAGGATGGCTAAGCAAAGACAGACAAGCTTCCTCTCTTAGAGAACTTCAGATGTGCAGTTTCCATCTTTCTCAGCAATATCTTTCACCAGCAATCCCAGAAGCCTTTGGTTTTGAAAGTACCATGTGCCACTTAATTTTTATTCTCTCCATCACATAAAGGCATCCAAATAACAAAACACCAAAACCAAAAATTCAGAGCTTCCACAGAGGATTCAAGTCTCACACATTAGGATCAAAAGCTTTAGGCTTATTTCCCAAGCATGAGGCAAGCTACCATGCATAACACTCCTGCCTAGCCTCTGACAAGCCCCCTATATTAACAGCACATTTCACCACCTATTAGCAGCTGACTGCGATGTTCACTCAAGCACTCAAAGCTCCTTTTCTGGACACTTGCACAGGTTTCTGGATTTCAGAGACTTCTGACACAGCTTGGCTGCCTCATTCTACAGTAGCAACAATTGGTCTCCTGTTAATGATCAAAAGCCTCTTTGTTTCAAATATATATATGTATTTAAGAGTTGTTTTTCCACTGACGACTGCTCATCACATTGGGTCATAAGGAGGTGTCCAGTCCTTAATGGCTTTCTGTTCTCAGCAAACCTTGTCTTTACACTGAAGGTCACCTCAGCAGCACAAGTGTTGTACACTGCCAGAAGGTAAGTTAGGTAATACCATGCCAGCCTCACTAAGGACAAGCACTGAAAGCCATAGCTTTTCTTCTCCTAGGGAGGTATTGTTCAAGAGGAAGTATCATGGTAATTAATCTTATGGTAATTAATCATTACAGTAGTAGCGTTACAACAAACTCTGTGGTTTAAGGAAATTATGAGGTTTACTCAGACAGCTTTTTCCTCATGTGTTATGTCCTTCATTCTTCCCAGATTATTCCTTCACCCAGCAAACCAATTATTAACTTTAGTAAACTTCAGGTGAAAGTTACAAAAAAACTAGAGTCTTAATTTTAACACAAAAGCAGATAGAACAGTCATCTCCAGATAGAGTTTCACTGAAGCTTTCTAGGTTCAATGCACCATCAAAAAAATAAGTGCTTAGGTATAAAACTTAGATTTACCAAACCATACAACACTGAGCTTCAAGCCATGTTGGAGACTGCTGGGGTACACCTTCACATTAGCTGGCTTTTACTCACTACTTTTTGTCACAGTGACTTTTCTGTTACATTTCATGATGTGCAGAAGCCAAAGAATCACTATAAACAGCAATAAACTGTGGATTTAATTGACTTACATACAGATGCATTAAAATATTTGTAAAACAGCAAAATTTAACACTATGAAGATATATTCCATCATGTATTATTTATCCTCACACCATTAGCTCATTAAATTAGGAACAAAAAAAGCAGTCAGTGCTCAGTAACTAAGTCAAATTAATACACAATTAAAATACAAAATGAGCTTTATGAAATTCCCTTCCATCTCCCTGTTCACAGAGCTACCTGCTAAGTGGGAGGTGGTTGGCTCATGGAGCTGGGGACATGCTCCTGTCACTCCTCCCAGCTGAACAGGGACAGCCCAGTAGCCCTGGCTCCACATGTGCAAAAATCACCTCTTCATGTTACACACTTGTGCTGGGGTGTCTGCTGTCACCTTGCCAAGCCATTCTGATAATGGCTGCACCAAAAAGCATGGTTATTTTCAAGGCCAGGCAATGTGAGCTCATTAACTTCAACACCAGGCTTTTGTCTATTTGTTCACCACAGCTTTATGTGAGTACCTCAAATCAAGGCAGTTGTACTACCCCAAATCCATCTGTACTTCTCACAAACTCACAACTCACTTGTTCCTTAGTACAACTTCCTTTGTAAATTAACATGCTGATAATCTAGCTGTAAGACAGCAAACGTTCAAAGCACACACATCATCTTCACCACAGAAGGTTAGGAAATCTCGGATGTTTTGTCCTTGGTCCTTTACAATTTGCCACCAGGTTACTTCAATCCTATGTAAACACATCTAACTCAGATCCACGTGATACTGTTATTTGCTGCATTGGTCTTCACTCTGACTTTCCTCTTATATCTTAACTTTTACCTTCTGTTTAGAAATAAGATTCTTACAGAAAGCATCAAAACACTGTAGCACTTGACTTCCAAATTTCTTTGCTCCAAGTTTTTAATTCTACTGTGAGGGTACAAAAGGGCATTTTGCATTTCTCTCTCAAAAGTTTTCTTTTCAAGTAAGGAGGGCTTGAAGCTCTGATTGCTCAATAAACCTTTAAAAAATTCTAATCCTGAATATTCTTTGATTTCCTTCTCACACTGCTCCTTTTTCTCCTCTTACAAAATGTGAAGGAATACAGCCATGAACCATGAATTCTTGGAGGTGTGGCTGCATTGACTGTATGACCCAGACAATATTATTAAATTCATGAATTAAATCAGAGCCATCAATAAACCCTGAAGTGGAATTTTCACACAAGGGTGCTTCCACAAGGCTCTGTTAAATGCTAAAGCTTCCTTTCAAATTTCAGTGCTACATTTCCAGTCCTGGAAGTAATATATCAATTCAGACACCAGCAGCGCCACATTCATGCCTAAGGTGCCAATACAGCTGAGAAAGACCTTCCTGATCCAGAGCTACAGGGGGGATCATTTCACCAGCAGTGATGGAGAGGAACCTTTCACCACAGGCAGTTCACCGGTGCTTCTAAGAGGTTTCTGTTCCCAACAGCCCCTAAACAAATAATCTGTATGGGTTTGAAGAGAGATCAAACATCTCATTTCCCAGAAAGGTACTCCCTAGAGCATAGGAAATGGGTTAAGAAGACAAAGCCCTAGGAGAAGCCTTTGTGGCTCCTCCTGTTAATCCGCGTTCCCACCTCTGGTGAGCCCCCCAGCACTATTGTACCAGCTCACTGAAGCAGCTTCCTGTACCTGTGATGCAAACAACAGATCCAACACTGGATATTTTAAAATTTCTGTTCTCAAAAGAGCCTGCCCCAAGAAGCTGCAAGGGACAAGCAGATGATGGTGATACCCAGCTCCTTCCCTCAGTGAGGAAAGCACACAGGACCTTGTGCCAGAGCAGGAAAGAAAAAACAAGAGTGCTGCAGCAGCCCAGCACAAGGGCACAGCTTTTTCTGATCAAGGAAAACCAAGGGAGCTACGGTGCAGCATGCAAAAAGAGAACCATTTCACAGCATAACTGACTTTTCTGCACCGAGTTCACTGGCAGCAGTCCTGCTTCAGAGATGAAAGTAGGCTGCATCTTCTTCTCTATGGTTTTTGCACTCCTTTCTTAGCTCTCCTTTCTCTGCCTCCTCCTAGGGAAGAAGGGGAAGAAGAGGCAGAGCAAGAGAGCTTGCATTTCCCAGATTAACCTTTGTAGAGATAAGAGTCTTGAAATATTTGTATGAAAAACATCATGCTTCAGTGTAAATCCCATTGTGAGCCCTACAAGAGCAATAGGTTTTCTCCTCTTCCCTCTTTCTCCTTTGCTCCTTTTCTCCACACAAAAAAATAAACTGATAATATCCAGCTAGGCTGAATAAATTCAAAGCTATTGAGCTGAAGAATTACAATTGCCCAGAGGACTGCACAGAGGGAAGCAACTTTCCTTCTTACAGTGCCAGGGGTGAGTAACGGAGCATGAATGTGTGAGCTGAGCTCCTGCACCCTCCTGACTGACACAAATACACATTGCCTGGAAGACACTGGCTCAATTTGAGGTCAGGCATCATTTGTGTTACTGCTGAGGGGATGGGAGATATAATCGTCATTGAGGGGAGAAAGAACATCACACAGAGCTATTAAATAGCATAAAGAAATTAAACTAATTGTGAGAGGTACAAACACCATATAATTCCTTCTGAATGCTGCAGGACTGCTAAGATCCCTCCAAAGATGAGATATGCTTCAACCTACAAATGGGTGAGTACCTAGCAGTTGTGATTATCTGCTGATTTACCAAACATATGAGCTAGCAGCTAGTATTGCTGCTCCACAGAAATGATGGGAGGAGACTGTAACCCTCAAATTCCATGCCTGCTCTACTACCAAAAATACTGTAATTATCATATTCACTTTTAAAATTGTCAACTTCTTTTCATTGTGATTTCCTTTCAATGAGCTGCAACACTTCCAAAAAAAAAAAAAAGAAACCCCATCCTGGAAATATAGAAAGATGTTTTATGTTTTAGAGTTTTTCAACACAATGGTGAGGCTGTAAATGGAAGGATGCCTCCAGTCTTGGGCATCCCCTGTCCATGTGAGCTTGTCTTTTTACCAATGCAAAACATTTCCACTTCTAACCAGCATTTTATGAGACATGACACTGAATTTCTTACGCAAGGCATGCAGGCTTCAAGGGCAGAAAAACTAAACTAAAGCTAAAGTAGCATAAAATGAAGATTTTTTGACTTGGTTTCATTGTGTAGTTTTTTTTTTTTTTTTTTGTGGCAAGATTTTGGAAGCAATCGGCTGCAGGGGTCACCTCTGTGAGAAGAATCCAGAAGCTGCTCCATGTTAGATAAGGAACAGTTTCAGCTGGCTCCAAAAGGGACCCCTTGCTGGCCAGAGCTGAGACAGTAAGTGATGTTGTTTGTGCCTCTGTGAGAGCATATTTAAGAAAGGGAAAAAAAAACTGCTGCATGACAGCAGCTGGGAGAAAGAGGAGTGAGAAACAGCCTTGCAGACAGCAAGGTCCATGAAGAAGGGAGAGCAGGAGGTGCTTCAACTCCACAACTAGAAAACAAAAGATAGGTTTAGTGTGCAATTTTTGCACTGAGGCAAAACTAATGCAGTGATTTGGTTGGATGGAAGTGTCAAGAAAAAAAAATGCTCATTTGTGTAATCAAACAACTAATCCAGACATCAACTCAAAAGATGTGCTCATGGTGTGACAGGGACAAAATATGGCAAGTGTGTATGGTTAAAGAAAAAGACAATTTGTTCTTTATATCCACTTTGCATGGTTTCTGTCAGTCGTCTGCAGAGCACCAGTTAGAGTTTTGAACAAGGTATTTGCCAGATGAAAAATATTTTGAAGTTCCAGCTGCAGAGACTTGAAATCAATAGAGTAGTATACATATAAATTAAGGTAAAAATCTATGCAGTACAGTAGTAAGTTACAGCCTTTTTAAAATCTAGTTGCAGAATTCTATGGCAAAGGTAGTGTTGAATAAAAAGATTTAAAATCACAATACCTTCAGGACATGAACAAAACAAAACCAGATCTTAAACTGGCATACATCAAAGCAAATCTACTGGATGATGCATCTTCACTGATGCCAAATATGTGGTCAACCATTGACAATTCCTTCAGGTCTTTTGCAAGTGTGTAAACAAAAAAAGAACTAGCCACCCATGAGCAAACAAAGCATAAGCTTGCAGGGGGATAGAGCCATTTCAGCCCTTCAAAAAGCTTGTACAAGAACAAAAGCCTTCTGAGCTTCTTATTAGTGACCTGGGTGAGTTGTGATAATGTGAGTAGATGTGTAATGAGAAGCACAGGGGTGGCTATAGCTTAACATTGCAGATTTCTTACTCTGTTACTCTCCTCAGCCTGAATACTGTAGAACACCTGAAAATGATGAAGATAAACAATGCAGTTATTCCCCCTCACTACAAAATTGCAGTTCTAGTGCCATAAATTTTGGTCTCTATAGGGACAGAATGAGCTAGTTTTTCCAAGAATTACTCTTGGGTTTTATAAAAGCCACATGCTACAATACATTTAATGTAATATAATTTTTATAACATAGCACTGAGACCTACAGCATTTAGCAATAAACCGTAAGTTCTGATTTGCCATTGCCAGAGCTGTTCCTGTAATAACATTTAAAGTACCATATTCAATAAAGGTTTTTCTTCACTATATATTGATTTGTATTTTCACAGTCAGAAGAAGCCTACCTGGCATTTCAACATGTCAGAACATAACACTGAAAACAACCTGAAGGCTGCATGTTCTCAATGGATTAAAAACATTAGATGATACTCCTATATCTCAGATTTATACTCCTATATCTCAGATTTTCTGTTTTATTTTCTGAAACAGCCTTATATGACTAGCCAAAGAGCCATTTATTCTATGAGCATCACATGAAGTTTCCTTATGTCAATTTAAATATGCCAGCTATAGACTGACCTCTAACAATACACTTTGTTAATTTCCCAACAAATATTTACTCCAGGCACAGCAACCTAACTGGACTAACCAGACAAAGGTAGTGGCCAAAATGGAGCCCAAAAAGCAGCCCAACTTCTCACCACACACAGACATCTACAACAGCCTGAAAGCACCGCAGACTGGAGAGTCCAGCTGTTTCACCAATATGAAAATAACTAAATAAATTAAATGCTATAAATGCAAGTATTATACACACTGGAGTGGTACATAATATACATATAACCTCACGTTGCATAGAACATCTGCAGTGAAAATAGATTGTCACACGCTGTCTCCTTGAACTGGAGAGAAACAAATCCTTGAATATTTCCATGTGTGCCTTATAAATGGAAAAAAAAACACATAGTAAAATCAATAAGTAAAAACCAATGGCCTGTTAAAGAAACAAATCCACTACAGTGTGTTGCTGGTGTTACAGTATTTCTTCTTTACAGCAACAGTCAATATTGAATATCAGTTGATAATCAATGTTACCAATAGTACTTCAACTAAACATGGACTACAGGTAATTTTTTGTGATCTGTGTGCTGCTTTCTCCAATATTATCTCAAGCACTTCATTTTTTGGCTATAATTAAAAATGCTTTCATATGCGATCTGATAACTGATCATCATGGTCTGTTCATAAAAATCCATGAGGAAATGCATCACCATGATCAGAGCTTTACACAAATTTCATGTATCCAACATGGTGGCACATGTTCTTTTAAGATGATCAATTAGGCATTCAGAATACACTTTTTTTTTCTCTAATTAGTGGATACAAATGATGCCATTTAATTTTGAGAAATTATACCCTTAGTACATTCCCAAAGCATGGCTTTGAATGACAGGCCTCTTGATTTTGTAGAGAAATATCTGAAAAAGAGTGGCACAAAAATGCAGTCTATAGCATGTCCATAGGGTCATTTCAATGCCTGTCAGAACAGGCATCCTGCAGCACTAAATAGATTATATTTGTAATAATTATGTTAGAATTGCAGTGATGAGTTCTGACAGCTGTAACTTCTGCAGGGTTATGACTGGAATGCAAAATCATATATTATCATATTTGTGGTTTGCTTCTAGGACTTTATTTTTCTTCAAGTAAGACATTCAGTAATTCAATGACAAGCACATTCATCTGAGGCTGTTTTGGGGTTTGGTTCCCAGCACGACGACACACTTAAAGCCAGTTTGTGGTGCAGCCCACACGCAGAGATGCTCTTGGGTTTTCATCCAGTTTCTGTGGTGACAGTGGCAGCTTTGGACAAGCAGGTTAACAGCTTACCAAGAGAAAACAAGACAAGTGGGTAAAAGTTCGAGCATATTATAGTGGATTGGCTTTAGAGCCAGTACCAGGCCATGCACTGGCAGACTGGTGCGCGTTTCCCTTCAGCTCCCTGCAGGTGGCACAACCACAGCTGAGCCCTGTGGGCTGGGGATCAACATCCAGCACCGTTGCCAGACACCATATGACTATGTACCAACGACTCCTCAGATCAATGAGGAGTAAACTATTACATCTAATGTAATATTTTAAGACATCTAGTACAAGAGCTGTATGGCAGCCACTCAACATAAAATTATGTTTCTCCCATTACACAGTAAATAAATTACGTTCCATTTTCTCAGCAAAGCTTTTCAATCCCATTCCCATTCAGAAGTTCACAGTGCTGGAGAAGTCCAATCTCATTATGATGAGGTCTGTCTGAAGCAGTGTTAAAAATATAGATGAAGCTGCAGCTTCTCCCAGAAGGATGCTTTCAAGGAGGTACAATCAGATGTGATATTTTATGTAGGGCAGAGCAAAAGCCCTTTGGTCTTCTGTGTCAAGAGTCCTTGCATTTTATTTTCTAGAGAGCTTCTGTCACACACCTTTCTGTTTCCAAAAGGCATGAGAAAATTAGTAACAAAGATCTCTAACATAACTTTTTATTTCTAAAAGGCTTAAATTGAGACAACTCTTGATCAAGAGAATTTGGCTTCATACCGGTTACAGACAGCCAAACGATTAAGTTTTCAAATTTTTCAAGATGCCCTCTAAGCCTTCATTTGTGGTGTTTATACAGACACACTCTTCAGGTCAGAAGGGAACCAAAATTTTAAAAAGACCCTTGTTCAAAAGCATTAATGTATTTCCTGCTGTCCTAGCCAAGCTTATTAGTTCTCTTCTAGCTTTATATTTTCTTACTTTAATGATGCTGTCAAATGCATGTTAAAATTTCAAGGCAACAATCTGTGCCTTTTTTTATTATTTAAAATGGTACTGCTTCCCAGTCAGCTCCACAATAGATGGATTTAGCAGGACAGGAAGGACATAGAGCCTTGTTAAACATAGAATGCATTATGGTACCTAACTTGTAGGCTGCAAATGTTTATTGCTTGTAATTTCACTCCTGGTCTGAGTACTGGTATACCAAAACATTTTTATTTACATGCTGGCATCCTAAAAGGAGCTGATACAGTCTTTAATGTTTTTACCTTATCTTCCTAACTGTTTACAAGCTTTAGAAAGGCACAACAGAAAGAACGAGGATGACACATGGCCTTACTGAAGTTATGTTTTCTATTTAGGCTGGAAAGAGTATGCAAGAGTAGGTGTCTCACTATAGACCCAAGTTTATATAATTAATTAAAAGGCCTTTGTGTGGATTCCAACTCTGTGTTTATTGGTGGGGTGCACCGGTCACAAACTTACAGAACACCACTACTTGAGGGGCAACAGAAAATACAGATATTTCTCACGTTTGGAAAAACAGCAAGTTCTTTTGCCCACACCCATAAATAAATTAGCATCCTATTTCTCCTGAACTTTCATCTTTCCTTGCATGGCATGATTAAAATCATGCATGAATAGAAAATAGCCATTTTCAGAGTTTTATGACATCCCAGCATAAAGCAAGATACAAAGAGCAGAAACATGCACACACAGTACCTCCATTCTAACACTGATGAGAATGGTAAAGCTCCTTCTGAGCTTAAAAACATCGTTGATTTTAATAGGTTTAGCTTGTACTTCAGTCACTAGTGACTGTTCCCTGCTCTTTTATAGGAACTGACTCATGAAACACCTGGGCACATGATGGCGCAAAAGGACCGTTTTCTAACTCAAAGGATGAAGAGATCAAAAGTAGGTGAGGCACACATCTGCCAAGCAGCAGGTGCCTGAAGGCAATGCACTGTCCCCAGATTGCCACAGCACTGAAGGCTCACATGATACTCAAGGCTAACTCAAGATCACCCAGGAGCAGACCCCAGCAGTTTCTGGATGACACCCAACATTAACTGCACTCACAACAAGCTGTGTGCTTGAGCTGCAGAGGAAGTGGCTCATCCTCAGACATGCTTTAGAAGGGCTGAGAACAGCAGCATGTACAGAGAGGAGCCAACAAATTGAGTGCAAGTTAAGCCTGCCAATTACATTTTACTTAGTTTCTCATACATCAGGAACATAGTACAATAGTGAACTGTCACAGAAGAATAGGGATTTTGGCAAGTAAAATTTGAGGCTTATCTTAACTCGTCTTCTGGCTTTGATGCCTTCTAACTACTCTGAAGTGATATTTTCAGGATTTTCAGCAGTCAACCACTAGAAACGTATTCAACAGAAACTCACTATAGTAACAGGGTTAGAGGTTAGACATTTATGACAATGCTGTTTTAAATAAACTTTACAGTTCTCTTCCAATAACCTGATTTGAGGGCTAGCATAACAAAATCACAAGGCTTAAAACACAACAATATAAAAGATTTATTTGAGCCTCCACAGCTTTAAGTACCCTCTAGGAACCCAGGCAAGCTTTTTTTTTTTTTTAAAAAAAAAAAAGTTTTTCAATTATATATAAATGCAAAGATCAAGCAACACAGCACTTAAATTTGCTCCTGGTTAATTCAACTCCAAGAATTTCTCTCATATTAGTAGTTTAGTATATTCACTCCTTCTCCTGAAGGAAATGAAGAAGAAACCTCTTGTATGTTTGAAACAATTTGTACACTTAACTTTTAAATTCTTCAGAAAAAAATAAGATAGGGTGTTTTTTTGTTTTGCACAAACAATTCATTACAAGATCTTGGAAAAACTTTTAGTAATATACAAGCAGGTTAGCCAATGCTGCTTGTGAGCATGACACAAAGATGCATAACAGATTTGCAGATCCCTTGCTAGCTGACAAGATGTTTCAGAAGAGGGGACATCAAATGGGAAGTAATGGAAGGAATGAGCACCTCATTCACATACACCAACACTAGCTGGAGTCAGACTTCCTCATGCACAAGTGTGGAATGCTTGCTCCCCCGGGGAACTGGGCCTCTACACTTTCTACTGATTTCCTTGTGCTTATGTGGAAAATTTACTGAAAGGAATTCCAAGTTAGGCATTGTTGTAGAGATAAAATCATTCTTTACAATGGCCAGTAGCTTCAGAATACACTAAGAGGAAAGGATTTTTCCAGTTCTGCAATCAGATATTCAGATATCATTTTTTTGGTAGGGGAAGGAGTTCGAAAGACTCCTGAAAATTTCTTGTTTAAAGCAGTGGAGAAATTTTAATTTACACTCCACTGCTTCAAGCAGTTTCATTTCACCTCAAGCAGGTGGTGGCAATTTTATTCACAACTAGCAGTACAGACTTGCATTTGTCTCCTGTTTCTCAATGGAATAGGAGAATCAGCAATGAGACACAGGACAATGATGCATTTTTTAAAATGCTATGTTTAAAGAGGTGACAAGCATTTCCTCAGTCTGTTGCTTGGATTTTTCCATTATGAATCACTGTAGCTTAGATAAATGAGGTCACTGGGTTTGAAGTGCCAGGCTTCATTATCTCTCCTCTCTAGAACAGCAGAACTGGCTCCTGTGTCAGTAATTGGTTCACCTGATATTAATAACAAGCTCCCTGCCTGTAGAAACAATCTATTCATGCAATGCTAACAGAAGAAGAGAAAGGAAAACTGTGTGAGTAAAGAAATTATGAGGTTATGCTGTTGTTGCCTATCAAGTGCTGAAAGATAATTTACCAAGGATTCAAAGATAGCTCAAGAAACATTGTTTCTGACATATGAGTGCAAAAATTGCCTTAAGTTTTACTGGTCACAAGTACTGGTCATTATTTTGGTGAAAAAGAAACCGTTTCTGAATATTCACAAGTATTAGAATAATTTCATCTATTGCAAGATGACAAATGAATAGAAGTTTCCTTTCAGGAAAAGGAAAGCAGAGCCAGAGCACCGAATGATAAACCCTAATTACAAGAAAAACACTTGGATAATTGCTTTTTCTAGGAAAAATGCAAAAATAAGAAGCCTTTGCAGTTATTGCCTAGGTAGCTGTAAGGTAGGAAATTTTTTCTGAATGAAGCTGAATGTGGCTTGTTTTTTTTCCCCCTTCTTGATACTGCTAGATTACTTTTTGCATAGATTTCAGGTAAAAAAAATAAAATGGAATTGGTCAGTGTCCTTTTTCTGTTCTCTTGAAGTCCGCAAAAATCTCATGAAAGGAGTTTCCGTAAGAGTGGCATTAAGAGCATTCAACATTGGATTATGCTTATGTCCTTGGAATTAATGGCAGTTCCAATACTAAGTTATACCAAAAATACAACTTTTTCCCAAACAGCTGCTATGTGTGAGCAAAAGCCAATGTTTTTCAAGTGAAATGTTGAGTTTATACTCTTTTTAAAGATTCAACCATGAGAGTCATTTGCACAAACCACAACCATCTCACTGTGAAGATAAATGCTTCTTTTGCATATATTAATGCAATTTTCTTTTCTATCTGGAAACTGATCCATACAGACACACACCAATTATATCCAAGAATTACAGCCTCATACCCATTAGCATGAGCAAGGACATGACAATGAGGAGTGGAACCGGCATATGACAGCACTGGTGTTAAAAGAAATGTTATGTCCTAAGGCCCCATAGTGAAATCAAAGTCAACTGTGCGGACTCCCACTGTTTTTGATGAATAGAAGTCATGGAAGAACGGGACTGATGACTACACAAGTGCTGCAGCGGGGACTGCTTTTTATAAACGTGTGTACATACAGGGCTTAGGATAATGAACCTCGACTGAGCCTGCAGCTATGGCTGTTATTCAAACAAGAGTGCATTCCCAGATAGTCTCAACTGCATGCTGTCAGAGCTAACAATGCCACTTCAGAGGTTTAAAAGGAATGATAGCAAATATACAACAATATGATGATGTCCCCCATCACCACTCCAGCTGCTTACAGAAATCAGTCCGGCAGCATTTGCCTTGTACTTACTGATAGATGGAATAACAGAAGTCAGCACTTTGCAAATATTTCAGCCTTAAGATTTGACTCAGTGAAAACCTGCTGGTGTGCTGAAGAGACTATGTCAGAATAATTTCCTACATTTTAGGGAGCTTTATGAAACAGTTTGTCCTTTAAGGTTCAACACAAAAATTTGGGATGGAATCCCAAGTTGGTGGCTTAATCACTAAGGAAAATATTATCCTTGCAACTTGCCAATCCACTTGCTAAAAGGTTCTCAGACTTCCCTCTTTAAAAACACAAAACAAGAAAAACAAGACATAGTAAACTACTTAGGCTTTTAAAAAGGGAACAAAAACATGATTTCTGCATGTTATCATTTACCGAAATGAATACTGACAACCAACAAAAAACATTTTTTGATGTAACTCAAGGAGACACACAAACACTTAAAAATCTTTAACCTAAATGCCAAACTCTTAACACAAAAGAAAATGTTTTCTCAGAGCAGTTTATCTATTTGTTGTTAAGCATTTGTACAATTCCTAGACAGAATAGACCACTGTCAGCATTTGCTGTGTCCCAGCTCTGTAAGCCCAGACTCAGACAAGATCAGCTTGCTTCTCCTACAGACAGCAACAAGAGATGTAAATGTGAGCATTGCTCCCAAAGAACCATACCCCACTTGCCACCCCTAATCCCCAGTTTCCAGACAACAGACCTGCATGTTTAACACCTCTCCACAACCACTCATAAGTGTGCTTTTTCGCCAGCCAGCATGCAGCACGTATTTCTCACTGCATCCCCCACCACACACCCACTTGACCAAAGCTAGCAGTGATTAGCCAAGCTGAAATTGTATTTTAAAACCCTAAGTCAAATACACAAGCAATCTCAAGAAAAATTGTTTCCTCTTAGAGCATCCAAAAGATGTATTACTTCCATCTTCTTTCAGCCATTTTAAAATTCAGAAGCCCATTTCTCTCTACATTCTCACAGAGTTTAGGTTATCAATTTGGATATTTCTCAGCAGCTAGTGTCCTGACAGTCTTACACTACATTGTTTCCTATTCTTTCCTGCTGACCATGTTTCCCAGAATTTAATCGTCTCTCTTCACCATACTTTTTCATAAATGAACAGTGTGCTGCGAACCACGAGAGTGGTCCATACCATGATGTCAGCTTTGGTGTCCTGACATCAGAAGGGACATAAGATACCATCTAAAAATCAACTGCTCTCAGCCCATATTGTTCCTGTAATAATAAAAACCTCTCTCGCTTGCATCCTGAATATTGGATGGATCAACGCACTTTCTTGCTCGCTATAATTTGTGAGAAGAAAACTGCTTTATGTAGGAATAATGCAGACTCTGGTTGTCATCCATTTGGAAATACATACTGTTGTATTGATCCAATATCTACTGGCTGAATCATTAAAAATAGATCTGGGGATTATTTTTTTTTTAATTCAATACCAGCCGCTACTGCTGAAGAGATGTTGCTGACAAACATAATGAAAGCCCTAAAGTATCCTTAGTTCAAGCACACTCATCTTTACTGTTTCAAGACAAACACAGAGCTCCAAAGTGGTACTAAATGTAGCAGTAGCCCTGTAGGTATTACATTGACTCAAAGAATCTTCTTTTAAGTCATATCTTATCTTTTTAGGTGTCTGTCTACTGCCCAATGTTTAAATATACTGCATCTTGGGATTTTTGTTCCTTTCAGGATGTTTACCCTTGAGCAGAAGGACATACTCCACTGCTAAAAGCACTTCAGCTACATCGATGCTACATAATGGTTTCCTTTTATCCATGGTCACAATACTAATACAAGAGCTATTTGAATTCATATAAAATGCAGATAGAAAGTTGCTTGATTCCTAATTTCTACCTGTATACTGTATATTCCCTTGACTCAGCAGAAACGCAGCCAGGCTCTGTCATACTATCTGTAGTGTTCAGTCTCTCTAGCCAGAAGTCACAGTGCTGAATTCCTGTGGTCAAGATTTACCAAGGAACTGTAAATGGCTGAAAAGCAGGATGGTATTTTAACAATTAGTAAGATAACACTCTTCCCAGACAGATTTTGAGTACAGAGCTCATTCCACTAAAGCAAAATGGAAAAGCTGTTTTAAAGAAAGTTCTAGTTATTATCTTACAAAGACATTGCTGTTTTTTGCATTTCCTTCTGGAGGTATGTCTGAAATTGTACAAATGATCTATTACAGAGTAGATGACCTGCAAACCATAGCCAGATCAGGTGGTAGGTAAGTCTAGAAGGTTCCTCCAGAAAAAAATAAATAAATAAATCTTATATTGGTGGGTGGGAAAATGAATACCCCTCTCTTCCACCAAAAAAAAAAAAATTAACAACATAGCAAAACTGAAGTAAGTGTCTAAAGAAAAAATGCTGCCATTAAATTCACAGAAGTAGTAGAAGCCACTTTGTTTTAACTGCGTTGATTCTCACTTTGTCAGCAAAAAAAAATTATAAAAGTCAAAGCACTCCTAAAGGTAACTGCTGATGCCCCATCTCTGCTTGAGCTTATCCATGTTTTGTTGGGAGCCAATGTTAATACAAGCATGAAGCATTATTATGAACATCTTCAGTATTTCCTGAAGTGACAAAAATCTACCTTCAAAATTAACCTCAAATGATCCTCACAAGAGCTGGGTAATACTCCTTAATTCTGGGCTGCGCTATCATCTACCCGCTGTTTGCGAAAATACTCAAAGGCTTCCTCATCTTTGAATCTTCAAAAACAAACTATATTAAACAGAAGGACAGTGCTAAAGTCTCTTCCTTCTGGTGTCAGACTCCACCGTAAAGAAATTAGGAAGAATGACATTAAATATGGTAAGAGGAACTTTTCTCACTTTCTCCAGGAAACTATACACAAGACACTCTGTATACAGACATCCATGCATCCAAGAAAATCATCAAGCATGACAAGGAAAACTAAATGGCAAACGAGAATAATTAATAAATTCCTCCACATGCCAACCATCATGGTCAAGGATTTTCTAAGTTGCCCTGCAACCACAGAATCACAGAATAGTCTAGGTTGGAAGAGACCTCAAGATCATCAAGTCCAACCTCTGACCTAACACTAACAGTCCCCACTAAACCATATCCCTAAGCTCTACATCTACATGTCTTTTAAAGACCTCCAGGGATGGTGACTCCACCACTTCCCTGGGCAGCCCGTTCCAATGTCTAACAACCCTTTCGGTAAAGAAGTTCTTCCTAAGATCCAACCTAAAACTCCCCTGGTGCAACTTAAGCCCATTCCCCCTCGTCCTGTCACCAGGCACGTGGGAGAACAGACCAACCCCCACCTCGCTACAGCCTCCCTTGAGGTACCTGTAGAGAGCGATAAGGTCACCCCTGAGCCTCCTTTTCTCCAGGCAATGAAGTGCACTTCACTTTCTCAGGCATGTCACTAGCTTCATTGTGGTCTACTATCAAGTAATTCTGAATTCAGCTTGAGCAAAGATTAAAAAAATCTAAGATAGTTTTTTGTCCTCACTTCCCAGACTGTTCTGGTTTTACACCACTACTGTTGAGCAGGTATCTGTGCACAACATGTGGGTATATTTTCTACCTTTCTTTGTGTCAGTGATTTTAAATGCCAATGGCCCTACTAAAATACACCTCTTTTTGTTTTGTTTTTTTTCTCTTCCAACCTTTGATATGAATCCACAAGCATTTTTCAGAAAGGCAGTAAGGAGGTACAAGTAGTTCTCCTATAATTTGTCTTTCAGCTTCCCCAGCTGCTAGCAACTACTGAACCTCAAGCCCATACTTTGATGAAAAAGATGAATGCTATATAGCAGTTAAGAATTCACATGTTAATGAATTTTCAGAAGTAATTGAATCCAGCATTACAATCGATGGTACTGATTGTCTGTGGGATAGGAAACTGCAAAAGGACAATTAGAATTACTTCTGCAAACAAAGCCCTTTGTTATTAATTAAGGTAAAGATTAACTGACAGTCATGTTTACTAGAAGCAAGTTCAAGATTTACCTGATAATAGTCCAATATACATTATCTCAGTGCTGTGACATGATATTGAGCAGACTACTTTGGGCTGACATCCAAGTATACCTATTGCTTTTAAGGCAACGGGCAAAAAAAACCCTAATCTTTAGCTAGCATTGAGAAAACAAGACAGCCCAATTTTGACTGCTCAGCCATTACAAGATGTATAAGGTACTTATAAAATCTCTCCCCTAACCTTATACCTTGGAAAAAGAAGTGTCAATTTGCTGGAAACAGACTACCTAATATCCATGCCTATCTTGCTGGCTGAAGTTACAATATTGTTAGAGCTGATGCTACTTTAAAAAAAAAAAGACCTGCAGGTGAAAGAGTAGGAGAAACTGAAGACAAAAAATAGTTTTCATCTGATTAATATATATTTCCCTACCTGTCATGAGCTGCCTCATGCCCACTGAGTATGCTTCCAGGAAATAAGCCCTGTGAAGCAGCAAAGGGCTCATTTGGAAAGCATATTGTTACTCACAAAAAGCACTGTTACATTGGAAACCCTTTTGGTTAAGAACCTTTCTGTGTCAGATCTTAACACTACACTCTGGTTAATTCTATCAATGGTAGAATATTAATAGCAATTCTTAATTCATAACCATTCATTTCTGAACAAAAGCTTCCACTCCAGCAATTTATGCAGCTGTCAGCTTTGAACTTGCTATTTGTCAGTCTGAGTGCAGTACAGATGTCTAACTTAAAGTCAAGATCAAAACCTTTCTATCTCTTTCATAGTAAAGCACCTGTTGCTTAGTGCAAAATCAATTAAATATATTACTGTTGATTACATAGCCTACAATTAGGTGCTTGGTATGTATGAAGTGTTGAATACAGTAATATGCTCTGACTTAGATACCTAAGGAAGTTCAGAGTTTAGTTTGAAAACGCAATGTGCAAGGGAAAGAAATCATTCCTGATATAATAATCTCTTCTCCTCTAATGTTTTCCTAAAATGCAAACACCTGCATTAAACGGTTTTATACCCCTACATTGCTCAGAAGTCATAACTCGCAAGGTGCTTTTTGTTTTCCCCTCTCTGCAAGATCACCCTCTCAAGGTTGTTAGAAATCAGTCAGAACATGGACACTGTATATTAGGTCAGGTCACACTGTCCAAATTGTACCTTTAGTGCTAGTCCATGCCCTCAACAATGACAACACCAGTGAAGGAAGCCATCCTAACTCTTATCCTGTGTTCAGCATGCACAAGAATTGAACAAGATCCTTAAAGGACCAGACTGTCTTGCTCAAGGTCATGCACCAATCTGTAGTACAGCCTTTCCAAGACTGTCCTCTGCCTGAACACCACAGTAATCTGCCTCTTACACCAATCCAGTAAGCACAAGAACTGAATATGGCATCGAATTCTCTATTGGCAGAAGAAAACTTACATCTTAGAATTCAACTTGAAGTCCTAGCAAGGTATGAATTATTACCCCACAGTGGCCATATAAATCTCATAATAGCACACAGTATGCATTATATAATTATAATACCTACATTGTAGAGCCTTCTTCCAATAATAAAAAGGACATCATGTTCAAATTAGTAGGTATAAGCTTTATTTTCTCCTATACCCCCACTACTGGCTTCTCAGAGTGCAGGATTTATTGCTCTGCCTCATGCTTCTAATTCACAGAATGGTTGGAGGAAGCATTTTTTGCTTGGAATATGCACAAATATATCTTCTGTCTTTGAATGATCTTTTTGGATAAGAAGATGCTATTGCAGAAACCCATCCCTCCTCAGATTCATCTACTGATCTGCAGTGTTTTTTTATTTTTCTGGCATTTAAATCTAAAGGAATGTCTTAATGGATGCAAGGACAAAGAGCATAGATGGTTATCTGTGGAAAGATATACAAATCCCCCTTGGGTATATTTCAATAGCAGTACTAAACTGCCTCCATGACAAAAGCAGTCTAACAAGGTCTCCACAAAGCCAAGTAGTCTCTTGAAAGAAAAAAGAAAAATTAGTTCATAGAAGTGAGGGTCAGGTCTAAGGATCAGCCAAATAGCCAACTGGGAGACAGCAGATAGAAGCAACTTTTACTTCTTGAAATTTGAAGCCCAGATCAAAGACCAGCAAGATCAATGAAAGTCCTAGGACCTCAATGGGCTGAGTTGAGACATCTATTTCCATGCAATTCACTCTCAATTACTGGCCTCTGTATGCATGACTCTGTCCCACAGATTCTTCCCTGCCTGTCTTGGGCAAGAGTAGGAGAAAACTAAAACCAAGGGAGAGAAGGCAAGGAAATGCAACCACAGATAGATTCAAGTGTTTTGGTCTATGGCAAATATTAATGAGAAAATCATATGCTTCCTGCTCATGCTGACAGGAACCTCAAATCATTTGTTAATGGTTGAAAAAGAAAGCCACTGGAAGGACGGAGCCATCTTAGTATCCACCCCATGCTTCCTCCCACCACAGAGTATTTATCTCATTAAACACCCTGCAAGGCATTGCTGCAGTAAGGTCTAAACAAGAATGTAAATGCCAGTTTCTCCACCTTACAAAGACATGCAAGTTGAAAATGATTACCTTTTCTCTTTCTTGACAAAGTGTCTGCCAGAGTCAGATGCTGTGTCATTTACTGAGCCTGTTACAGTGTCAGAACTGATGGTAGCTGCCTTTGCTACAGATGCATACAATAGTTCAAGATATGTTAAACCACGGAGGAAGCTGTTAATCTTCTTAGGGCTTTTTGTGATTTTGCTCCCCAGGGCTTCAAAGAATAAAAGGAAATTCAGGATTTCAGAACCACTCAATGCCCAGCTGAGCACAAAGTCAAGCCATCAAATTTTCAAGTCAATTAACACAGTAGGAGTGTACTGAGGACTTCTGGAAAAAAAAAATATTTAAATACCCCAGTGAAAACTGGGCTCTCTGAAACTAGTCTGAACTTCAGGCGTACTCCCATTTACTAGCCTTATTATGAGTTATACTTCATACTTAGAAAAATGTGGGGGTTTTTGGTCATTAGGGAAATGACCTAAAGATTGAATGTCATGTAGAAGTTATATCTATTTAAAGCAACTGGTTGACCCAAATAATTTTCCAACTTCCCGTTATCCAAAAGACTGTTCAGGAAGTGACTCCAAGTATGTTCATGACACTTATGCTCCAGCAATACATCAGGAAGAAGCAAGTAAAGAGAAGAAAACTCTGCATCTGCTCATTCACCACTCAACCTATGCAGTTCCTTCACACTGTTTACCTGACATATAGATTGTTTCATTTACTTTCCTAAAGACAAAATGTTAACCATTCATGAAATTTAAAGACAGCAATACTGGCAAAAATATACCAACTCAGGAAATCTTTTTTCAGTAAAATTGCGTTGGTTCTCCAGCTACTGTAAATTGCATGACAGAAATGAAGCAGTGAGAATTTCAGTAGCTTTCTAGTATTTTCAATACCATGAAACAAATATGAAAAATCATTACACTGACTGCAAGAATATTTATTAAATTATCACTGCATTATCTCTATCTTCATCCTTCATGCATTAGCAACATTTGTCATTACTAAGAAAAGTTAGATTGAGAAAGTCCTTTTTATCCCAAAAGCTTTATGAACATTGCAAACCATTTCAGAATACTTGCCTACATGAGAGGAGCAGAGTTCCTTCTAGCAACTAGTTTTAATCCAAATGAAAACATCATTGTTACTGAAATTTCTGGATTTAGGACTCAATGTTGACTACTGAAAGAGAAGGCAGATCTACCTATATACATAGGTAGAGGCCACTTCTCCCTGCCTTCTCAAAAATCCTTGATCACTAGAGAGCTGGAAATCTTCCCACTCATGAGTTTTACCAAGTCATACAGTGAGGCAGAGAACAGCTTAGAGACAGAGCATGGGAGTCTTGACACTGTTGCTTGTCAAGAGCCACACTGGCAGCAAACACAGCTTCTGTATTCCATGATCACCACAGACATGTTGCTACAGTCTTTTAGTGCCTCCAAAGAGACTATTTTCAGAAGAATTGCAAAGAATCACCAAACCCACTTCTGTACTTGTCACCAGCATATTCCATGCTATCTTTACCAGGTCCCGTGCAGGCATCTAGATTCAGCAACAGCTTCAGCTGAGAACTGAAACTGAACAAAGGTTTTAGGGCACATTCCAGAATTAAAGAGTAGATAATTTAGAGCTACATCATGTTTTCATTATAGGATCATTGCATGACCACCTGCCTTCAATTTTAAAAAACAATTATTTAACCAGCTGAACCAGGAGCATGTGATTGATATATTTATTGACCTACTTACAGATTTAAAAAAATTTAGATGTTTAAAATGATGTTTTTGAAAGAAGTCCTGGATTCAAAGTGTAATTACTGTTACTTCTGCTTAGCTTCTACATAAGGGAAATGTATTTGTTTATGAAATTACACACCCTGGTGTTCAATTATCCTCAATTTTTAGAATTTTAAGGAAATGTACATGCAAGCATTTTCCGGAGTATTCAACCCACATCCTCTTGGTCTTAAATTGTCCTAAAAATGTAACAGACAAATGATGCATGCTGTACAGGAACCTTCATGTCTGGTATTTCATTAAGTGCTGTGAATTGACAGAAAGGGGGCACATCTCCAGAGCAGATGTAATTTTGGGCACCGGATTCTTGTTCCTGTTACTGAGAGTTACATGCCTAAGAATCCATGAGAACAGCTGATTTCTCAACTTATTATATTATTCCTGCCAGGGAATT
The DNA here is from genome assembly GCF_011077185.1 of Oxyura jamaicensis. Lineage (NCBI taxonomy): Eukaryota > Metazoa > Chordata > Aves > Anseriformes > Anatidae > Oxyura > Oxyura jamaicensis. The sequence goes on from NC_048911.1 coordinate 11,346,347, forward strand.
GTTTGAAGTTACAGAAATCTAGATGCCTCCAGCAGAAAAAGCATGTATGTTCACATACACACACAGACTCTTGTCCTCCAGTATTCTTTCCTTCCATGAAAAGGGAACTTTAGCTTTCAGAAGCAGAAGCCACTATCAAGTCAGGCATTCCATCCTCCCCCATTTCCACCTTTTCAGGCAGCATTGCTGACCAAGATTAATGACTCACTATATACTTAATGGCTGTCTATTCCACAGCTGACATATCCTCAGGGACATTTTAATGATCAATTAAATTTGCAAACTGTGGCTGCTGAATCTCATTCTAGGAAGATTTGTAGAGGAAGAACATCAGGAAAACAAGGAAAGCAAACAAGTAAAAGAAAGTCTCATTTTATCCTGAGGAAAAGAGCACTCTGGAAGCGCACAGTCTCTAAACCATGCAGGACTAACATTTAAAATCAACAGCTAGATTATGTCTAGTTAACATCTCCAGTTCATGAAGCCAGCTTTTTTTGTTGTTGTTGTTGCATCTATAACTATGCTTTAAAAGACCAACAATGGCTGCGTCTCAAAACAGAAGTTTGCCTTTTTAAAAAAAAAAAAAATCTTGAAGCAAAGAAGACAAAGTGTGAGATGAGATGCTACCTACACTGAAATAATGTTGGCAATAAAAAGCACAGAAGACTGCTGAATAGCAGAACTGTGGCCAGACAGTGAGGAAATCCATATATTTAAGACCATGTTTTATCCTACTGTGCCAACCAAGCAGTACATAACTGAACCAAGTTGAAAGTACTTAGTTTGAACACAGTTTTTGGAGTAAGTGACCTTAAATGAGAAATTCTGTTTCTTGTAATGACACCTGACCAGAATTCAGGACCCACCAATAACAGCCCATTATTTACCCTCAGTTCTCAATTTAAAGAATTAAACAGAACTAGTACCATTTAAGATATAAAGATATTGAAACATTAGATCAGCTGTTTAATTTACTACAATCACTGTCATCTGGTTCAACTGCTGCTAGTGAAATTCCCAGAGACTGCATTTCTTTCAGGTATGTACCTTTTACATAAATCCATTTGAGCACCATAACGAGTATTTTAAAACATCATTTGGACCAGCTTTTCAAGCCATGGGTTGAGTGTTTTTTTTTTTTTTTTCCACAGCTCTCAGACTGATTTCCTGCAACCTCTCTCAGAAAAAAAAAAAACTTAACATGAACCAGCTTCTATTGGGAGAAGCATTATTTCTCACATGACACTGGTGCACCAGTAATATTGCTAATGAATGGTCAAGCCTATGCCCAGACTCCTTACAGCTCTCTGATAACATGCTTACTTCTTGGGTGGCATGAGGTTTACAGTCAAACACATTAAAAATAAATAAATAAATGACAGCAACCAAGACCAGAAAGCTTTTTTCACTCAAGATCTGTATGTTTCCAAGTGTTGGCACACCTATTTCTTCACTTCTCAGTTGCAGAAGTGCTGTTGTGAGATATTCACTGGACCAGCAGACTGGAGCCTACTATTAGTAGTACTGTTGCGTGTTGTTCTGCACCAGTATTGCCCTGCTGTGAAAACAGCTCTTCTTGCTTGCACACAATCTTCTAGAGCAATCATGATATTACTGCATATGCATCATGCAAGCCACACAAGGTCTCATATCCCAGATCTAACAACACCACAGATGTATCACCTAAAGCCACCCTGTTTAATTTCTCTTTTTTTCCCTAAACCAGATTGTTACGTATATTACCAGATCCAGGATAAACTTGAATTTGACAAGTTTAGTACAAGATGAGTACATGAACAGTTTCAAGTACTGAATTTGATGCTAACAATACAAATGTTGGAGAGGGGCTTACTCTTGTAACAGGTGGTTAAGATCAACTTCCTTTGATTAAGGAACAGGTAACAGCTGTTGTCTCAGACACTTTTAGTTGGTAGCATCACACCTCATTTGTCCATAGTAGCACAGATATGGAACACAGCTGTAGGCAACAAAACAGAAGGGCATAGTATGTGGTTTCATTTACCAGGGCAGCATCAATAACACCATAGATAATGACTATGATGAAAACAAACCTCACTTGTGCTTTGTTCAATACCTTTTCTGCTAAGAAAGTTACCAAAACTATATATATATTTTTTCGTAGACAAAGATTTCTTGCTACCATCAGAAAAATGTCTAGGAATAAGGAAGAGTCACATAGGAAAGCCAAGTGTCTAACAAGCCCAAACCAATCCTTCTTGACTAGAAAGCTAAACGTGAAATCAATTCTAAATAAATTCAGTGCTCAGAAGTGCTATTCAGAGAATCCCAGGATGTGCACTGGTCAAAATAAAAATGATTCAATTATCTCTGTGTGCTTCTTGGTTTGTTTGGATCTCATCAGTTGATGTATGGTCTTATTTAATTCTTTGAGGTGTATTTAAGGGAAATACTGCTAAACCTCTCGCACTTAATAGGCATATAAACCATAATGTAGAATGGTAAACATTTTAATGAGTGTTTGCATACTCCCTTGCATCTTTTCGCTAACAGTTAGCATCTGAGCAATATTTGTGCATAAATTTAAAGAGTTATTGAATTATACTCCAGAGATAAATCTGGCTTAAGTGCTTAAAAATATGTAGATATGCATGTAAGTATACCTTAAGTGTGAGATCCAGTAAAGAAATCGGACTACATACTCTAGTACAGTAAAAAAAAAAATAGAAAAGTGTACTGTATAGCATGGCAGTCTGTTAGATATAATTGTTGCTAAAACCTTCATAGCAGCAGTGAATCTAACACAGATTACAGAAGTAGGCCTCTGTCATGTGAAGTAACAGCAAAGTCTCTCTTAGTATGCACAGTTCAGACCCCATCCAGAGAAAGCAATCCACCCCTTAAGTGATCTGGAGGAAACCTGGCTTGTTTTAACACTCAGACTTCCAGTGAGTTCTCACCTCTCCCCTCATATGAAACACTTTAATCTGCTGATTTGTGGACTGGCCAACACTGCAAGACAGATGTTGGGGCAAGCATTTTGTGCTATCACCTGGCTGCTCTAATTTAGAAAAATGAAAGTATCATTTTGATGTCCATCACACAGGCCCCCATGCTATAGGCTTCATTGCCTACATATTAGAAAAAAATTGAGTGATCCCATGCAGTTTTCCACATTGAAGGAATCCAAGATAGACCAACAGTATGTCAGACAAGCTATAAATAAATGAAAAATATATTCTAAGGATTGTATCTAAACAAATGCCATCCATATACCAGGCTAATTTTGCTCCCAAATCCTAGACATTCTACCTCTGGAATCCCTGCCCTCCAAATGCTAGTTACTCCTAACCATCTGTATGCAGACATAGGTACTGGTGCCTGCCTTATCCTATTTGAACATGGAGCTTCCATTTCCCCTTGCCACAGGGCATCAAGTCCCAGCCAGCTGCTGCCTTTCCACATCCCTGCCATAGCAGATTTTCAGTGTCCTGCAGTAGCACAGGTGCAAGCAGCTCCCTAAACAGGCAAACTGATAAATGTATGCCACCTTCCACATGGAAGATCTGCATCCAAGGCATCTGCTCTCATAATATCCTCTTAGACTCTCACATGACTGAACCAGTTTATTTTCCAGATGCAGTTGTCCTGTCATTTCTAGCTCTTTTTCCATGCAAATCCTTGTAAAGCCTCCTACAGGAGTTTTAATTGCACACTATCATTCTACCCCTTTGGAAATAGTGACAGCATCTCCAAGCTCAGCTGACTTCCCCCACTCAACAGCAAGGGCAACGTGAAATTCCAGGACATAGGAAAAAGCTCACAAAAGGCTTAGTTCCAAGCAGCTTTAGAAGACCAAGAGCCAGAAAACTTTTTTCATTATTTATTTTTTCAGTCGCTGTTTTCTCATGCTTATTTGTAAGCCTGAACTCCTCTTACACTCAGCTGCACAAGTGCTTTGGTTTTGAGAGGAAGGAAATTGCCAATTCAACTGAAGACGTTTCTCACCATAGTCACAGAGCAACATCAGCAAAACATGGTTCACATCTGGATGATGGCTAAGTCATACTGTGACCACTAATTGTGAGGAATACATGGTATTCCTAATTGCAAAGGAATGCCTTGGTAGCACTCAGAGGAAACACCACAGGATGTAGCGATCTGCCCTGAACCACAAAGCACAGCTTGTACAGGTGCTATCCTGCCATGAGAGGTAAGATACTGAACAGGGAGAGGAATTTGTTTTATTGGAAGGTTCCACATGAAGCTCAAGTAGCTATTCAGGAAAAGGAAATTTTGCCACTGTGTTGAGAGCCAAGATTTCTTCACTGAATATTTGTATCTGAACAGAAATCTCTGGGCTATCTCTCAATCTTTTGACTTCATTTCCTGAACAGCTGAATATGCTTAAAGTTCTTAGTTCAATGTATTTTAATTGCTGTATCTTGCACTAAAAATAATACCAGCCAAAGGAGTTATGACATACTTATATACTCTCTCCCTCAGTTTGTGCTTAATACCTAAATGCCTGAATGTTACGGAATATCCACTTTAAAACTTGTCTGAACAATAAAGAAACATAATTTTAGTGGAAGTAGCAGCAGCTTTTAGCATGATGCAGCTACACAATTTTCATTTAATTGATCGTAAGTGTTTAATTATTTGGGGATAGCCACAACTCCTTAGGCCTATGAGGGCAGCCAAAGTCAATTTAGCACCTGGCTCATAATAGGGCATGAAATGGAATCAGACATCTGTGTATAATGAAATAGGCAAAACTAGCAATGTTCAATGTCCAATTCACTTGGTTGATTATTGACTGAGGCTTAAGCCAAAGATTAAAATGAATCATCTTCCTTCTGATGAGAAACTTGAGATCTATACATCTTAGGACTTCCAAATTCAATTACTTTATTTCCAGACATATAAAGATTTATGCAGTCAATAATATTAATTTGTTGCCAGAGGTCTTAGTTTATCCAAAGAAAAAATTTGACTACTGTAGAGAAAACACTGGCTGCAGCTGAATTTTTTGGCTAAGACAGCCCATAATCAGTGGCTGTTAATGGTTAATTTCCTTATAGTGCCATAAAGGAAAGAGAAATATTGCCAGCACTAGGCAGAGAGGTGATGGGAATCCAATATTATTTTTTCTGATACAATTTACATCCAGTGGAAAGGTCAAATTCTGACTTTACCTGCATTTTGCTCCTAGCACATAGCTTGGAATGTTTTGCCACCTTATCTTCGCACTTCTGGCAGAGCCTGGGTCACCTACAACACAGGGGCATGTCTCCAGATCAGGGTTGATGTGCTTTGAAGGCTGGTGTATTCCCTCTTTGCTGGGAGGAGCACAATGGAAGGGAAGGCCCAAGGAGGAGCCAGAAGTACTGATTTTTTTGACTGGCTCTATGGGCTTCAGCAGCATGACTGATGTTTTTTTCATTTTCCCAGACTTCCAACAGCCCTTTTTCCACTTTCAGAAATCCCTACAAATATATTCTTATGTTAAAATTCAGTGCTTAGTCTCTGTGGTTGCAGTTATGTTTCCAGTATTTTGAATTTGTTTCCAAAACCACAAACTAAACTTTTACAAGTTTTATTCTGCAGTGCAGTCAGTGAGAACATGAGAAAGCAAGCCCAGGTGGTAACTGTTGCCTTGAGATCAGGGAGCATCAGCACAGCCAGCACTGCTGACAGCAGGTCAGCCTGCAAGTTAAACAATTTCACAGCAAGGAAAGGAAGAGGGGCATAGTCTCAATTTCCACCTAAATCAAAATCCAAGCACTTTGGCCAGCAATGACAACTTCAAACACTAACTATTAAAATAAAATAAAAAAAAAAAAAAAAAAAAAAAGAAGAATATCAACATTTTAATGGCCATCTGCTTCAAGGATGTGACAAGCTGAACTCTCACAAGGAAGACTCTGGTCTGTATCAGGAACCCAACTGACTTACTCAGATTTCTCATCTACAGGGAATTAGGAACTCCACAGCAGACTAACTCTAAGTGACTGTGTATTCACTTTGGTTGAGGTAACCTCAGACATGATTACAGACTGGGTGAAGAACTCATTGAAAGCAGCCCTGCAGAGAAAGACTTGGGTGTTCTAGTGGACAAATGCTTGATGTGAACCAGTGTGCGCTTGCATATTAGGCCAACAGCACCCTGGGCTGCATGAACAGAGTGGCCACCAGGTGGAGAGAAGTGATTGTCCCCCACTGCTCTCCCCCTGTGATGCCCTATTTGGAGTGCTGCATCCAGGCCCAGGGCCACAGCACAAGGAGATGGAGGACCACAAATATGATCAGATAGATAGAGCACTTCTATGAAGAAAGGCTGAGAGCAGCTGAGAGAGCTCAGCCTGAAGAAGAGAAGGCTCCAGGAAGACCTCACTGCAGCTTTTCCATAAATACTTAAAGGGGCTTATTAAAAATTGGAGAGCAACTTTTTTGGTTCAGACAGATGATCGAACAAGGGGAAATGGTTTTAAGATAAAAAAGGCAATATTTAAATTAGATATTAGGAGGAATATCTTCCGTCAGAAAGTGGTGAAGCACTGGAACTGGTTGCCCAGAGTAATGGTGTGGATGTCCCATCCCTGGAGGCAGGGGTTGAAGGGCCAGGTTGGACAAGGCCCTGGCCAACCTGATCTAATGGGTGGCATCCCTGCCTATGTAAGGGGGTTGGAACTAGGTGATCTTAAGGTCCTTTCCAATACAAGCTGTTCCATGGTTCCTCTGGCCTGGATGTAGAAATCTGTCCAGAACATAGCTCAGCTTGTCTTTGTTCATGTATTCAGCTGCTCACTGAACAGAACAATCTAATGCCTAATACACTGCTGCAGTTCCAGGCCCACAAATCAAGTACAGGAAAAAAAAAAAAAACTGCTGTTACACTTGTCCCCAGCCAGCATTCAGAGATCAAATAATGCAAATCCATGATTAAACTCAAAGTACTAACCAGACTTTATATTCTTCAATATTATCTCTTTCATGCTGTATCATCTCTTCTCTACAGCTGGTGAGATAAAGATGTAATTCCCAATTCTGTCCATAGACTAACTTATCCTTTTACAGTCTTCAGTGCAAAAGGAGATGCCAGCCTCCCATCTGGTAGTATTTCCACACATCTTGCATATGGGAAAGTGCTAGATCAGAGACAAAGGAACTCCATCTCCAGACTTTTTCTTCTGTCCTACTACCGCATGTTAATGTCACCCAAAACATTTCTTCACAGGTATCAGTGACAGTTTCAGTCATCCCTCTGTTTATCACACTTAGCTTACCATGCAAAGAGCAATGCAATTGATTAGCTTTAAAAAAAAAAAAAAAAAAAAAAAAAGGTTTGCTTATCAGAGTCAATTCCCTGCAAAAGCTCACATGCTGCTACAACCCTAATACACAGAGATGTACCTCACAGCATTTTACTAAGAGAAGCAGCTGGCAAGGTTGTTTTCACAGCAAGATTCCAAGCTGAATGCTTAGCCAAAACCAACCCACTTCTCTGGAGCTGTAAAAGGAAAACCGCTTCCTAAAATGCAAGTCACAAACACCAGTTTCTGCCTTCACAGAGACAAAAACTAAGGTTATCATAGGGATGCCATGAAACAAGAGAAGTGGTGTTTCACTGCCCCCTGACTTTACAGAATAAATGTACATGCAGTACCTTACTCACATTGCTTATTCACAAATACAGAAAAGCAACAATAATCCAGATGCTGGAAGTGAACATGCATTTTTTAAAAATTGCTTCATTGACATGTATGATGCTATATGCAGGACATATACCCTGAGCCTACATTATTCTGCTGTATAAACTTATGGAGCTACATAATGAACTCTGCATCACAATGAGAGTTTTTACTGCTTAATATTAAATCAAATTTGAATATCCATTATCCTGGAGGAAGGAACAAACTGAAGATATGTATATGCTATTCACTCATATAGAGTGAAGACAGACAGAGAGAGTCAACATAGTAACAACCTAAGCTCTCAAAACATTGGTTGGGAAAAACAGGTGAATGACCAGTTTAGCTTAAAGATAAGACTATGGAGGACAAGATAACATTCTACAAATTACATAGAAAATAAATTTGCAAGGAGGAATGAAACAGTTTTTTACTGAGTCCATGCATAAATATGCATCCCCAGCTTAAAGCCAGGGCTTTAATTACACCAGAAATTCCATTCAGATATTGGTTAAAAACTTAGTGTAAAAATATAAACAATTGTGGGGGAGCTTAGAAGTTTTTTAAAAAAGTGTCTAAGGTTAGACCACCATTGTCAAGAACAGTGCAGGTGTTCTCCATTAGAATAGGGAAGTGGATGAGATGGTCCCCTCTATCTTTTCCAGACCAATAACTCAGACCAAATATCTCCAAGGGTAGTCTTGATGATGAATCAAAACTATTCCTTCCATTCTAAATGTAAGCTAATTGGTAAAATGTAAAACACTTTGCCAATAATTTCCATGGGAACAGTACCATGAAAAACAGCTTTACTCCTACCTTGGCTTTCTCAGACAATTCTTATCTTACACTGAAGTGTAGAGATATTTAGGGAAAAACAGCTAACATTTAATATTGCAGAGGTCTTTTCAAAGGCACTCATGCTTGCTAAATATCAAACTGACAAGGGAATGCTCTGAGACAAAATCTAGTACTGAAGAAAAATGCATGTCTTTAATTGTCTAAATGCCCATACAAGAAAGTGGGTTTTCCCAGAAGCTCTAAAGCATCATCTCAATAGAAGGAGCAAGCTTCTGTTCATAGAAACAGTGAAAGAACAAATTCTGCCATGTATTTCCCTAGAAAAAAATAAAAAATAAAATCTGCTTAACTAGAGAAGTACACATTTTACTGAAAAAGATATATAATTACCTTCTTCTCAAATTCTCATCATGCAATTCATTCAAAAAATATTAACTTTCAAGGGTCAAGCTTCTTGTATCTCATCTCAACACACCATTATTTTTCTGATTGGTAAGAAAGTGTTCAGAACTACATGGGCATGTCTACATAGCACATCTATTACTAAAGTGTATAAATATTACTTTTGGTAATTAGGGTGATTACAGGAAAATAGGTTTATATTTCAGCATTATTTTAATATCCGCAATTGTTTGATCAGTCCCACACTGCACCAACTGCCAGCTACTTTAATAGCATTCACCAATAACTCAGTGCATACTAAGAAATTCCTGTGTTCACCAAACCATTAGAAGTGATTCACAGCCTCAAACTCTCAAGTGAATGCTTGCAAATGCACAAATAGTTTTCTTGGAGAAACTGCACCTTTAACTGTTGATGCACTTGCCACAAGTCTCTAAAAAGAACCTGAGCAGGAACTAGAGCCATAGCAAACACCAAGACCCACCAGGGGAATCCCCCTTTAACCAAAAAGTTTTGCATCAAACTCCTCCTGGAGCAGGGGTGTTAAACTTGACTTCAGGGACCTGTGACAAACCTACATCTGAGTTGGTTAGCTCAACTTGTTTTCTAACCAAGGGCATAATTAGAAACAGACACACAAGAGCACAAGTCACTTAACCAATGTAAATGTATACATTAGGATGCTATGAACTCCAGTACAGACAGCTCAGTTATCAATCCCATGTCTAGGTCCTAATGAAAGCATTGAAAGAAATAGGTATAGGCAACAAAATCTGGGATTAGAAAAACCTCCACAAGTGTTAGCTGTAATTTATTCCCCATTCTCAGCACTCACTCTTACAGATTTAATAGACTATCCTATCAGTCCTATGTGCCTGGTTCACACTCAAGACCAGCAAGACTCACATCTCCCCTCAATTCCAGTAACTGTTCCAACCTCAGCCCTTGCTTTCAGTGATAGCATTGCAGGGCACCATTCAGGTCATCTGACCCACGCTGTGCTTCCAGTAACAGAGAAAGAGCAAATCCTGAAGGTGTGGAGCAGCAGCAACCCCATCTGTATGCCCTTGTATACCACCATCAGCCCTAGAGCAAGCACCCATCTGTAGTGCCTAGGGATCAAGTGCCAGTGGGAAACCAGGGAAGATATTTAGCAGGAGGTGTGCCGCAAGGAGAAAGAAACCAATTAATCTCCAGCCCTTTCCCAGGTTCAGATCCCAGGGCCTGACCCTAGCCTCATCCCAGCTCTGCAAAGGAAGCCTTGTTCATCTCCAATTTATAGACTGCTCTTTACAGCCTCCAGCCTGCCTGTTACACACAGCAAAGAAGAGCAAGCTGCCTTGCCCTCCTAGAGCCACCAAAATAAATAAATATATAAATCCAAACAATTTAATTTTATCCAGTTCTCTAATCTCAGAGACAGAGAGACAACCTTTAACAACTTCACTACACTCCTCATCCAGTAACATAGAGACATATTTCAAATATCATTATGTGCTAGAAGAGTTAATCAAGCATACATTCAATTGGCAAACAGCATAAAGGAAGACCAGAGTACTGTTGCAATGACACAGCAAAAATGACTGTTGCAATGACACAGACAAAGCAAGAGCTGCAGGGGAGAAGCTCACTGAGACATCTGAAGAACTGTTTGTATGGCCAAAAATCTTTTGTGGTGCAGGTACCTGGCAGCAAGTATAATCTCCTTCATGAACTCTCCTCATTAAAACATAGATGAAGCCTGAAAACTCACAGGAAAAGGAAAACAGCGGGAAGAAACAATGAAGCTAAAATGAACATTAACAATCCCTATCTGGGAAGGCCACCCCCTGTGACTGGTTACTCACACAGGGGCCATTGCACCAGCTTTCCAGACCATAGGTCTATTTAACCTCCAGTACAGGATTTGATAAGCTACTTTGAGATTTATCTTCCCAGTACCACTTTGACTAGAGGAAACGTTAGCCAACACAGGACAATTCAATAGTAGGAGACCCTAGTGACTCACCAGGCAATCACAGCAAACCTCTGGCTGAGCTATCGATGCAGCAATAGCCCCCACAGTAAGGCTGTAGCAGAGCTGGAACTAATGCTCCTGCAGTACAGACAAGGAAAGAAATACAGGCCAGAGATGAGCTTAAATAATGCTCTGAGACCATGACAGGGCACACGGGTCCAGGTGAGGCTGGTCACAGCCAGCTGGCTCATTAGCACCTCCAGGGCTAGGACACCTGAAGGGTCTTTCCACAGAGGGCTCCTGGCCAGCTCCTGGGCTACAAAAAGACAGGGAAGAGGTCCTGACTCCTCCAGGCCAACTGATGTGTTGCTGAATAATGCCTCTGATTTATCTTTTTCTTGGTGTTAAATTTAGACCTGATCCCCAGACTGGTGGAATCAAAGGGAATCTTTCCACTGATTTCTCAGGACTACACTTTCATTGAGTTGTGTCATTTGGGTTTTATTCTGCATTACAGATTGAACCTATTATTAATCAAAGTGCTGGTGACACTATCAGAAAGACAATGTGACATTTCCATGCTGTTCTTCTACCAGTTTAAACAAGGTTCCCTGAAGAGGTTGACCTTTTCTCAGTCAAATTATAAACATCAAAATTACAGAAATCCATCTTTCAATTACTGTCTTCTTGAAAGTGAAAAATGCTGGAGGCTTTACACTTACAACATTACCCAGCCCAGATATATTTCAAATGTAATCTCCCCTTTCAAGATGGATTCTTCGTTTCTGAAATATGATAATTTTATGCAACTTTTCCACACTGTGGTCATGATATTGAAGATTAAGCCTAGCTTTTAGGAGGGGAGGACTGTCAGCATGTTGGGGAGCAGCAGGAGCAGGGGTGGCCAAGGGGAGGACAAGCCAGGATCCAAGGGTACCCACAACACTGGATAGGAAATGGCCACATCAACAGGACAGTCCCACGGCACCAAAGCAAGACAGGATAGTGACATTCGCAGGTCCCATTGACAGTCCAGGCATCACCAGAGCATGAAAGGCAACAAACTGGAGCCCAGGTCAACCCCAGAAGTTGACTCAGCAAGGATGAGCAGGTGACAGGGTTGGACACAGGTGCACCTGTGGCACAGCTTCAGCAAGGACTGGGGACTGGCCTGACTGCATGTGAGATTTTTGGCCATGGGCACAGGTCCCAGGGCAGGCTGATAAGGGCAATTAATGTTTCTTGGTGTACACAGGGTCAGGCAGAGAGAGATCAGAGTTAACTGAGAACTTCAACTAAATTAACTGGATCACCTAAGCTCAATAGACAAGAAAAAGTGCATGTTTTGGTCTATTCCTGCAGATGGCAAATCTAGTTCTGTTTTCTGTCTCTACATGGAAACCATCTGAATTTTATTGTTATCAAAATCCCCAAACTTGAGGTTCAGCTCCACATCTTCTCACCAAAAGCCACACAAATTGCCATCCTCCACATCCTCAGTTACCACCAGGTCAGAAGGGATAAAACACATCAATTATTACTTTCCTTTTCTAAACACTCACCTTCAGATTCTCTCTCATATTCATTGTTTCTTGAGCTGCAAACTCATTTCAGATGTATGAAGGGGGTAAAAGACATAAACGCACCGTGATGAGATCTCAAATGCACTTCTCAAGAATATTCTGTACTTCAGGATTTTAATCAGAGAGAAAAATTAGTCTGAAACTTCATTGATATGTTTTCTCTAATCAGATCACCCAATGGACACTCTCTTTTTATTTTCCACATTGGAGCTGACAGTTTTAATCTGTCTTGTATTTTCCCCTGAACAAAAATATTTGTTTAATTCCATATGCAAAAGATACTTCTTAGCTAACTGTTGCTCAGCTGGAAAGAAAACTTGCTCCAAATGAGTTCACCAGGAAGCAGAAAGTAAGGCCCAGAGGAAATTTAAAAGTTCAGCCTGAAGCATACACAGAAGAGATCTGTTCAAGAAGAAATACCACAAGGAATAAAAGATCCAGAGTTCCAACTGCTCATTCAGGACAAGTTGCATTTCCTTTTGCTTTCTCTCTACTTTGAAAAAATCAGACAGAGTCCAGCTTGTCAAAAAAGTGGCAAATATTTCTGTTCAAAGTATCTATGCACACCAGGGTGGAGATTGCACACAGGCCTTACTTCTATTTCAGTTGCATTTTATATATCAGAATAGGTTCTTTCTCTGCAGAGGTGAATGTCACATAGTTAATTCATCTATCAGTGTCACTGTACACCTGTCCCACTATCTATATACCCATAAAGTTATAGGATGTTCATAATCATAATATCTGAGCATCTGTTCTTTGGGAAATTGATTGCAACCTTTAACACAGCGTTTTGACTCATATATGTATATGTATATATATATATGTATATATATATACACACACACACACACATATGTATACACTAAAGGTTCTGTGAAGAACAATGAATCTCAGTTACCGCTTTCTATTTCCCACAGGTACTGCTATGCTAAGTGACAGCATAAAGCCCTTTGATAGATGCATAATCATATATTAATCATCTCAAATGTAGCCAGAAGTGTTTGGACATAGATTTCCTTCAATTAAACTATTGATGATGAATCATTATCATGACTTCCTTGGATTGGTCTGCAAGTTTACTGAAAGGACTACCAAAGATTAAGAAACATCTATTTTTTCTTTTCCTGTTTTCACTCATTTTATCTTTTCATTTCCCTTTCTTCTTCTTTCCTCTCATGGTAGCATTGCTGAATACTAATAAGACATATGCATTTAACTGTGCTTAGTCATTTCCATGCTAATTAATTCAGGTTCCAATATCTGCATTTCGTGCAAGTTTGGTAAATCCTCCTTAAATTAATAATTTCAGCTCAAATCTTCTTCCACAACAGAAGAATATTTCAGCTCCTGCTCATCTCTGCTTATGATGTCAGTGCAGGGATTATTTTAATTAAAACACCAGGTGAGAAAATCATTAGAAAGATAACAGACTAGATCACCCATTACCTGTGTCTGGTACATATATGGGATTCTAATCCGATTTATGAAGCTTTCAAGCCAGTAAAACAATTAATTTTAAAATGCATTTCAGTCAAGATGAAAAAGATGAAAAATTGTGTTGTTTTATGCTTTGTTTTTTAAGGTGCAGGTTGAATAAGCCACAGAAGACAACAGAAACATATTTCCTTCTTGTTTTCATTTATTAATGACGCAAATATAGTGATTACTCCCAAGAGGAATTCATCAGAATTCTCTCGGCTATATGACTTTAACATTAGTTTAAATATTTCAAATAGACTGAAAATCATGTCAAAACCAATGTTTGTATTGTATGTTAATTGTTTTCATTCAAATACCTCCCACATTAAAGCATCATCCATACAGGAATACATCATTGCAATATAAAAATAGAGAGTCTGTCCTCTTCTCTAGGGTATCATACACATGAGAAATACAGCATATAGTTTTAATAAGAATTGTTACTCAGCTAAATTGGGAAAAGGTATAAAGCCCTCATAGTGTTTTCAAGAGATAACTTTTAGCCAATTACAAGCACAGACTCAATGCAGGAGCAACCGGAAACCACTTTGTCCCTTGATGACAGGGTGTTACATAGTCTTTGTTGGAGTCTCACACTGCAGAAATCAGGACTTTATTTGTCCTTCACTAAAATGAAGTAAAGTTGATTGGAAACAGTATTTGACAACAAACAGGTACAATTTATAGTTCCTTGTTCACCGTTATTTAATCATTTACATTTTCACCCCAGCAAGATGGAAGTGTCAAACCATAACTATTCTCCTGTACTACAACCAGATGTTCATCCTCTGGGAATCCAAAGTGAGACATATGTTCAAATCACATCTAGTTTTCAATCTCATTTAAGGACACCAAATATTACCTCATGGAAATCTGCAAAATCACCTTCAGCCTTTTCTAACCAGAAAGTTTGACTACCACTTGTTAATGGTGACCCTGGTGCCTGTGATGCCGTTTGTGACTTGATACCAAGTGTTCCTCTACCAACCATGTTTGAACAGATACTGTGAGAAAAATTATCAGAAATTTACTCACTCCAGGCTAGTAATGAAGCAGCTGTCTGGTGCAAGCTGATTAACGATATCACCAAGACCCAAGTTAACATCTCTGTACCCAATGCCTATAATAAGAGGTATCATTCAGCTGTCCTACCATCTACTTCAGCATTACAACAGGTTCAGAGGAGTAAAATATTTCTGGAAACTACTGTCAGATCTGGCTTGGAAAAATGTTCCCAGTGATTCATAAGGGAAAAAAAAAAATAAATAAATTGATAAATAAATAAAATAGTAATTTTTGATCCTTAATCTGAGCATGAACTTACAGGTTTTTCATTGCCTTTTTGCTTTCTCCCATGTTCTTATTTAATCACAAGATTGTATAATGGATAGGTTTTCAGAATGTGCCAATCCACCACGTGAAGGAAAATGTCTCTTTAATTTGACTAGCTGTCTCTAATTAACTATCAAAAACTTGCAGGAAAAGAAAGTAACTTGAAAATTGAGGTATTTCAATTTTAGCTTCTTCAGAAAACAATCCTACATTTCACACACTTAGGCCTCATTCTGTAAATACTTTGAGCCCACAGTTATATGTCAATACCATCAAAATCATCCTTAGAACTTCTGCCAACCGTCAGCTGTAAATGTCAAGCTCAAGAAGACAGTGTTTGGTGCTTACTGACTGAGCATCAATATTAATATTCAGCTAGACCTGGATGTGCAAATTAACTACTTCTGTCACCTTATCCCTTTCCATCTCCTGACAGACAGCAGCTGTCCACCACTGGCTTGCTATGCAGTTTGGTGTGAATCTCCTCATCACCTACACTGCTCTTTCAAGTCTATTTATGCACTGTTTCTGCAAACCTATTCTGCAGGTTGCATGTCCCAGAGGACCGTTTCTTTATGAAAGATCTAATCCCATGTTGGTTTTTGAGAAGAGCCATCAGCCAAAGAGCAACCACCACCGTAAGAGGAAAGCAACGGAAGGCTGGTACTCAAAATGAGGACTCAAACACCAGGGTGAATCAGGGCTTTTCTCTCTCCCACAGAGTAGCCTTCATTGTCCAAAATATCCTGGTCCATGAAGGTGCAGCAACTTCCAAAAAACCTTTGGTGACCAACAGACCACCAATGAGATATTTAATCTAAGCAAATGCTGCAAAAACTGGTCTTTCTTTGTTATTGCAGCATTGGTGGGGAAGAATAAGTTAGACATAAAGTATATCCTTGTAGATGTTTACAGTATTTGTTATGGTGTAGGACAGTAAGTGAATGGAGGCAAAAGTAAACTCCAAATAAAAAAGTCACCATCATTTTTGCATAACAGAGGAACCTTTAAAACGAACAGGAAAAGCTGATTTCTTTTTGCAAATAGACATCACTTAAAATGCCTGTTCTATTGTAAAGTTTTCCATTCTTTTGAGTAGCTTTTTCATAGTTTCTGAGTCTGATTTTTGGGTGGGAGAACAAAAAGGGGAGGAAGGAGAAGGAAGGAAAATGGAAACAGAAAGATTTTGTTTCACTCAGCATTAAAAATAATAATAATAATAATAAAGTCCTATTCTTATGTATTCTTATGACAGAGCTATATCATAAAATAATAAAGAACTCACTGTATTCATAACCTCAGTTTCAGTACAAATGCTGAAGTCATTAAAAAGAAATATAAGGTGGCATGGCTCGATTAGTCATTGGAATTTGCACACTGCTGTAAAGAATGTCTTCTATTAATGACAACAGCTGTTGGTTTAATAACCCTAGAAAAGATCATTAAATTCCTTCACATTTCCCAGAAACAGATGGAAAAAAAGCAGAAGTGTTAAAACATATGGGAGAACATATTGAAATCCAGCAGCCTCCAAGAGTGGCAAGGTATTCTAAGGCCACAATCTCACAATTTACACTGGTCTCCTCATAGGTGCTTAAGGTGTGTGTATTATGGAGATTGTGTAAATACTGAAAAGAGGACAGAAGAGGCTGTGCTGTAGGCAGCATTTGCTCTGACAGTTTATCATCACTTATTCTATGTTTGCAAGCACAAATTTCCTTTTTCCTCTATTTCCTTATTAGCTTTTTTTGCACCTGTAACTTCTAAATGTAAAAAACTTCACACACAGAGGAATCCTTCCATCAAAGAACTGCTAATATGCTTGTGAATGTAGCTCACTTTTTACACTTCCTAAAACCATCTGACATCATGCTGAACAATATATAGGGGTGGAATACGCCTTTGGCCAGTTTGGGTCAGCTGTCTTGGGTCTGTCCCCTCCCAGCTCTTGCTGCACCCCCAGCTTGCCCACTGGCAGGACAGAGCGAGAAGCTGAAAAGTCCTTGGTTTGGTGTAAGCATTGCTCTGCAGCAATTAAAACATCAGCATGTTATCAGCACTGTTCTCAACCTAATCCAAAACATAGCACCCTACCAGCTACTAGGAGGAAAAATAACTCTGTCCTAACTGAAACCAGGACAGAGGTCTATCCTTATGTACCTATAACTAGAGTCATTCTTTTGCTGGTGCATATACTTTGCATATACAAGCACTGAATTTCCTTGGATGTTCTACTGGTCAGCCATTCAGCAATGGAAAAATCTTTGACAGTCTGCTTTATTTACAGATTGGAAACAATTAGATTGAAAAAAAATAAAAAATAATAATAATAAAAAAATCTCACAACTAGCTGTAAGGTTTTTCAACCGATTTAACATTCTAGGGATGTTAACTAACTAGAACCCTAATCAATACAATACTTTCATTTGGAAAGAGGCATTTTGGTAAGGTGTGATTGTACACAAATCTTGGCAGAATTGTTTTATTTTTTTTTTAAATGCATCATTTTAAAAAAATAAAGAAATCCAATAGGGATATTTATACCGGGCCAAATTCCCCAGAAGTCATGATTTAATTAGACCTGCAGTACATCAGTTCTGCCCTCTGTGTCTTTCAGATTTGCTACTGCATTTAACTGGATGTTAATAAGGCACTTCTGTAAAAACTAAACAATGAATGTTGGTATGTCTTGACCTATATGCAAATTATCCCCGCTCTCTCATTTCAAAAATGCCAGGTGTTTTATATCCTCTGCAATTATCTGCTTTACAAAATGTCATTTTAGCAAAGCTAGAAGAAAAACTGCAATTTAAAATGTTTTCTTTCTTTCTTTTTTATTTCTTAAAAGTCTTATTGCATTTTCTGGGTAGAGAGTAAGAATGCTAAAGTGCTCAGAGCCAGACCTTCAACTGAGGCAAGTGAATCAAACCCTAATTTGCATTAGCTGAATAGATGGCTGAATGCTTTCAAAATGTAATTCCTTGTTCTCTGCACTCCCCTGCTTTCTATGCTTTCTTTCTGATTCCAAAAAAAATTGTTTCAGATTTGCATCATGCAACACCATGCCGTAACTTCACTAGTAAATCTTGCTTTATGGAGCCTTATTCCCAAACATCACAGGGGTTCAGTTCATTGGGTGTCAGCAGCATAAGTCAGGATTAAGCTGTAAAGCTCTTGCAGGTAAGGAAGGCAGGATATTTGTGGTGAAACCCCCAAGAACTGCTAGAAGTTAAGGACTTACTGCAACACTTCAAAAATAACCCAACTCACAAATTTCTAGAAGACAAAAGGTTTTAGTATTGATGCCACCTGGCTGCAGAAGTATATTCACTAATGAAAAGATGCTCAGGATTTCAGGCTCCACCATCAGCAACATCTTGAAGGTGTCACACAACAACAAACTGCAGCAATATGCCCGGACCCTGTGCAAGTGTTGTACACTAGCTTTTTTCATTTCTGTTTACCAGCTGCTCAAAAAGGAGACTAGTTCAAGCAAATGCAGGCATAAAGCCCATCATAAATTACTTTGAGGTTGATTTAAGGTCTCTGAGAGATTTCTTAACATCTTCCACACACAATAAAATGAATACATGGAGGAAAGAAAGATTTCACTGGGCTTATAAAATAACATCCAGAGGGATGGCCAAGTCTCTCCAATGCAGAAAACAGGGAATGACTGAAACAATGTTTTTTGTCAGTGCAAGAGCCCAGCACAGCAGCACTCTGCCTACATTTCATCTACTGGAACATAACTGGAACATAACCCTCTGAAACACCCTTTTCAGTGCCAGCTAGCCAACCTGTTGTGTCCCTATTTGAAATATGGAAACGTATGGAAACACATGTACACACATGCCTATAAATTGACCAGACAGTGCTACTGCAGCCCCTGAAAACCAGAGAATGAGTTACCAGCACAAACCATGCAAGTTCACTTTTTCTGTGTGGCCTTCAGAGGTACAGCACAGAATCAAGCCCTAATACAGACATGACAATATCATATATAGGCACTGATGTGCAAAGTGTCATTCATACAATCAACACTACTGATCCATAAAATTACAAGTATCTCTAATTTACCTGACATCATAATCAATTTCACTCTTGCACCCTTAAAATCCTACCTTTGCAGTCATACTCGCCCACTTACTGCACTCCCAACAGGCATCCAGTGGTAATATTAGCTGCCAGCAGATCCCAATGCCATTTGTCCCCAAAACTCAACTCATGCTGATTCTGCCCTAAAGTTAAGATGCAGGACACCTTTCCATTACTGTCATGTACAAAATACCTATCCTGAAACATCACCCTCCCATGAAAGCCCAGGGCATGATTTTTATTACAGAGCACATTTTTATTGCAACTATGCCCTTACTAAAATTCATAAAGGATAAATTTAAAGGAAAAAACTCTATACTTTGTCATTCATCTAAGTCACAGATTACAGCCTACTAGTCAGATCCTTCCTTTGGTTAGCTCCCCAGTAGGCTGTAATTGCACAGAAATTCATGAAGGAGGATGTAAAGTTTTGCAACAGCATAGCATGTAGTGGACACTAATTCCTTCTGTCATGTTACAAAATAAGACCACAATTTCAGCTTATGAAGATGAATTGTGCATGTTACATGCTAAATTTAGAAAACAGTGACCTGACAAAAATACTGAAAACACTCACCAAGTGCTCTAACACTGTCCCCATCCTAGCATATGTCATGGGACAATTAATACCCATACTGTTAATATAATCTCCACGCAATAATACAAATATTGGGCCAAATCTTTGGCCCATGTAAATCTATGGAGCTTTTTTTACTTCCTCTGAACAAATTTGTGTGAGTCCATGATCCAATCTATTAATACTAATTTTCATCTACCCTGCAGACAGTTATTTATGTGCCTTGCAGATGGAGCTGGATACATGTCTTTTGGAGTAGCAATCATCAGATGCTCATTACCAACCAGAGAGGATCTGTCCTGGCTGATGATTTAGCATGGCCATGCTCATGGTCTCTGTCCTAAGGGACCCCAAACCTGTCAGTGAGATACAGCAGCTGAGCACACAACTTCTCCCTTTCTGTGTTAATGCCAGCAAGTGTCACACCCCAACACCAGTGCTGTACTTCCTCTGTGCATCCACCACTCTCTGGGAAGGGAAGGGAAGGGAAGGGAAGGGAAGGGAAGGGAAGGGAAGGGAAGCTTAAAACTCTGAATGTCTCCACATCTCTTTTCCTGTTACCCATCTGCAGTGTCCAGTATGTGATACCTTGGCAGACTTATAAGATCATCTTATAACTTCTATTCAGAAGCAGAGTTTAACTACAAAGTTTTTGCTTCAAGGTAAATTTCAAAGCAGGGTCTCTTAAAAATTGTTTTCATTTTCTACTGAATTTCTTCAAACAGTACTATCTGTTTATCTAACTCAGTCTTTTTAATGCCTGCTCCAGTAAAGTAATAGATGTAATGGATTCATTAGGTCATTAATCATTGATGAATTGCCTTAAAAGCAAATACTAATCTTTGGGAATTTTATTTTTCTGTTCTGATAGCAAATCAGAAATCTACCTAGACATTAATGTTCCAAATAATGTTATCATTTGCCCATGAGATTCAAAAAGTCTGATAAAATGTTTTCATTATGAGATGCATATGTAATGATTTAAACATTTAATTAAATATTTCCTTGTCAGTCCAAGAGGTATCTTCCTTCTTCATACTTAAGACAGTTTAATGGATAAAAAGTGGAGTTTACTCAGTGATAACTAACAAGATTAATATCAGTTCCTTGTAAGACCATCTCCCATCCAGTTACCCCAATTTTTATGTCTCTTCTGCTGCCATCCCTACTTACTGAAAATCATCTTTCACTGACCTCAGAAAGGCTTTACCGTTGTTGAACATCTGCTTGCCCAGATAAACACAAAGGTCCAAGCTGGGACCCCACAAGACAGAGGGTCCTTTGTATGGGCACTTGCCTTTAAAACAAGACAAACAGAATCCTCCTTCATGAATTGGAGTGCCATTTCCTCCACATTGCCAGGAAAGCAGTAGCTCTGCATCTCCAGGTTCAGAGGCCTCTACAGGAAACCTGGCTCAGAGGATGCATGTATTTAGCTGCACACAGAAGCCTTTACGAAATTCTATCTTTTTATATCATTTGAAGTAGATTTTTGTGAAGTTGTGTATCTCCTTGATAAGCTTGGCATTGAATGCAGTTCTCACATAAATACGCCGAAGGACAGTTTATAAGCTTTCTACAATATACCACACTTCTTTTGTGCACACAAATAATAAGTTCACTCTTTCAAAATACTTTTTTTTTTTCTTTAGCAAAACCCAATTACAATATACAGCCATAAATCTAGGTTTTGTTTTACTGTTTATGATAATTTTCATAAACAAATGGCTCCTGTCTTCTGTAAATTGATAGTATAAAAATGAGCAAATTTATCAAAGTCATCCTAAGCAATGCATAAAATAGTTACATTTTTGTAAATCTAACTCAGGTACGTAATTATCACATCTTATACTTCCTGCATTTTTAACTTGAGCAGAATGGCATTTCAGTGAAAAGACATGTTGAGCTTCTTGCCTGCTGTATCCTTGCTGTGCTAACTGATTCCCAACTCTGTCTTCACATACAGTGATCAATTCATAAAGCTTTATGAATACATGCTGGTATTTTGCAAGTTGTACATCAGAAAGCACTCTAAGAGCTTCTGGGGAGCATGGCACAGTCCTTGCAGGCTTCACCCCTGCATAGGTCAAGCTGGGGGTGATCCAGAAGCAGCCAACAAGGGCCTGCATGTCACCCGCACTCTGGGAGGACAGTGACTGCTGCCTGCCTCAGGTCAGGTCTGGACTCAGCACTTGCAAAGCAGAGGCTTCATGGGGAAGAGGCGTTCATTCACCTGAGCCAGAATCTGAGCCTGAAAGTCACAGTCCTGCTCTCATTTATAAGCAGGTGTAGTGCTATCGAACAGAATCATACAGTTGTTCCTTCCAGCTTGAAAGGCAAACACTCCAGTCACTATATCTTTGATCTTGCAAATGCTTGATCTCTGTGTTAAGCACAGGACTCTCGCACTGAAATCTAAAACCTGAGGATAAGCCATAATAGGATTGTAACCAAAAGCATGTTGTCTTCCTAGTCAATATGCAAACCTCAAGCAAATGTGTTTCACTCAGAAACTTGCTAACAGAACTCCCCTTGGAAAGGCTGGTGCATGCACCCAACATCACTCTCTCAAAACACAGTACCAGCCCTGTGGTTTCCCAGGTACCTTGGCTGTACTGCATGGCATTTTCCCCCAGGATGACACTGCACCATGTATTAGCGTGCCAAGTCTCACCCAACCTGCAAAGCAATCAAACTGTTTTAATTACCTCAATACTGTTTATGTACAGCAATAAAGCAGACCTGTTAAACCCGAATCATTAATCACTTGAGCTAAATCAATAAATAATTATATGTACTATACCACTGTGATTATAAACAGAACTTTCCAGACTTAGACATACTGGAAATGAACAATAACCATACAAGAGAGAAAACAGCTGTTCTACAAACAAACAAACAAAACAGACAAACTTTTTTTTTTTTTTTTTTCCTACATGGTTCATAGTGAGATTTGTAAAGTTCCTCAGCTGTAAACTGATACTTTCCTCCTGAATCTACTATAAGCTTTGAAAAATTCCTTCTATCAGCTGCAGATTCATAATCACCTCATCTGCTATTATTTCTGCGCCATAAGTTTAAACACTGATTGGGCATGCACTAGGGCATGCGAACATTAGCAAAGTAATCGCTACAGGCCAATCTGCAGTGACGTGGCTCTTGACCGATTTAGGAGTTTTATGTAACAACCTCCTTGCAGTAAAATAAGAGTCATGAGAGAAGGAGAAACAAACTGTAGACACCCAGTCCCCATCACCATTAGTCTACCTTTTAGTACCCATGACATCTTGGAGAATGACTACTTAGTCATCTCCTAATTAAGAGTCCTCCCTACTTCTTCACTTGTTCCCCCTGTTCAGAGGACGGACTTCACAAGACATCTCTTTCTACATCATGTGACGTGCTACACAAGCAGCAACAAAGTTCACTGTCCATTTTACTTCTCTGCTTGTGCAAGTGTCACCAGACATCAGCCCATTTGATGCTGCCCCAGCCTGAGCTCCCGCTGCTCACACGAGCAGAAGGGGTAGGTGGCCCCAGCATGCACAGGCAAGACAATGCAGACTGGTGCTTGACAGGATCTGGCTATGTTTCACATGCCCTTGGCTGGTTTCACCTTGCAGCAAAGAGGTAAATTACAGCTAAATGTGATACTCTGCACAGTTTCCTTGTACAGGCATGGATAAGGGGAATATAACCATGCTGATGACAGGCAGGGAGTCAATGATCAGAATACTTTTATTCAGCCATGTGTTTTCATCAGTTCTAACATATTAGGTGAAGACAAATGGAAAAATGTGGAATAATGGCTTGGATGTGTGCTTATTACTGTAGTCTCAGAGGCTTTCTGTAAAAGGTCAGGGGTATTCTCTGAACTCATCAAAGGCTGGGAACTATTTCCAACGATGTAATTGGCATTACAATTGGCATCAAAGCACTGGGAACTATTTCCAAAGATGTAATCGGCATTTTCAAGGGCACAAGATGCATTTTTTCAACAATTATGTAAATTTACTTCGAGTGGGGATATAACAAATATTATAAATTCACCAGGGTGGGAATTTACTTGCGAGGCTAAGGATCACCCGGGAACAGGACATCACCATCTCTGCCACTTCGAGCCAGCACCAAGCTGGAGCTGCCCATCTCTGCAGCAGCACAGCACCAAGGAGTTCCCATGTCACCTGCTGGGTGGCTGCAAGCACTGAGGCCGGGGGACTCACTAACAGCAGGAAGGCTGTCACCCTCCAAAGTGAACTTCGGGGCTCAGAGTAGACAATCTGATGCTTGCTAAGCTACCCCATGGAGTTCACCAGACATCTCTTGGGTGTTTATTAAGAAGTATTCCTGACAGAACGGGATTCCCACGGTCATTTAGCCTCCCAGCATTTCTAGGCTCAGCGGAAGATGAGCAGCTCAGGCCCTCTGACAGTTTTTCTGCCTTCTGAGGCAAGGCTGATGATGCACTGGAATAGGTAAGATGCCCAGTGGTCGAAGAGGAAAGCACTCCATGCCTGTTCTACCAGGGCGGGTCACAGCACAAAGATGAGGAGCTGCCAACATTTCCTTCATCACTCCTGTCCCATCAGCTGGGGCAGGCTGAGGGGTCTCAGATGTGTCCTTGATAGCTCATGTGTCCTGAAGCCTGCAAGAGTGAGTATTGCACTGCCAAGGTCTGCATTTAAACTGAGGCTAGACTTTTTCAGACCAGAGCACCCAGCTGGGTCCCTGAATAAAGAAAGGGCCAGATACCATGAGTTACACCAATGCAGAATCTACACCTGAAGTAGATTAAAAAGTACAAGCTATGAAGAAGCAATAGGTTTTCAGTCTTTTTAATTTTCATCCAGTGTTGAAGGCTGAAAAAAAAAAAAAAAATGTTTTTGGCATTCCCTTTAAGCTACAAAGGCTTGAAACAGCATTAGGAAAAGTAATCATGAAAGTCTCAGATAACACTGGGAGCCAGGGCTTTAAGAACACTGACTATTGCAAGATTTTTAATGAAAATTACAAGACATGGCACACTACTGTTTCAACGCCTTCCTTTCCCAGAACTGAGCCATAGTGCATCCTTCACCACTGTGCTTATCCTGAGACAGGAAGTCACAGCCAGGCACCAGCTTCCTGGCTCCTATGCATTTTAGCTGTTTCACAGTCTCTTTGGAAGCAGAAGCCTCCCTTTTGAGAGGAACTTTGCTCAGTTTTCAGGATATGCTTCAAGGAGTATAATTCTCCTACAGGATTAAAAACATATAGAAATAATGTTCCTCTAATAAAACCTACATAAGATACCACCATTTTTATAGTGCATTAAAATAACAATAAAGATTCAAGCTTTTGAAGAAATCAACAAGTCTCTCCTATTCCAAAAGCTTCTGTGCAAACAATTCCCTTGAACTAACACAATATATTAACTGAAAATTTTAACTTTAATATAATTGCATCAATATTTATGTCATATTCCTCCAAACGGCTACTCCTTATATGAAATTTTAAAGCACAGCTCATAAATATAGGAACAGAGAACAAAATAGTTCTATTTTGATAATTTAACAGTTAACAGCTAAATTGCATTGTAATTGATTGGAAAATTGCTTTTTTAATGAGATTTAGTCACTAGGAAATGGCTTTTTTCTTCAATATGCTCGATGTGCACTGGGTCATTTAAACAGCAAATTGCCTTAGTGGTCTCCTATTTAAACAGTCTAGATTCAACTTCAACAAGTTAACAAGGCACGACCCAGCAGACAAGTCTCAGCACAGATCTCTCCCAGGGCACAGATCAGACATTAGCCTCAGTGACTCCGCTGTGTCTGGCCATCAGACGTGTGGAGAAGGGTAGCTACAGGTCTGTGTACAAAGAACAGGCACTAGTGCTTACCCACACAGAAAATAAAATTTACATCTTTCAATCTCCACTTTATATCCTGGCCCATCACTGCAGACAGGCCCAGGAGGCTGCGCTCCCTCCTAAGATATTACGATGATTGGTACAAGGTAAAAAATAAGAGTAAATATTTCAACACTAGAAAGGCTATTAAAACAATTGTTTTCAAGGATATACTCATGAAACTGTGCAAAATAAATTAATATTGTCCAGCCATGTGAAGAGCACTGGCTAAGCACGTATCAAAAGTAAGTGATCATTTGACAACCCCCTAGTTAAAAGAATTTTCCAAATGCTTCAGTACCAAATGATTTCAATGAATTCTGATTACAGTGAACAACCTATTATGTACAATAGCAAAAGCAGTATACTGTTAAGTCAGATTTTTACTGTTCAGTTTCCAAGATCTCTGTTGATGTGACTTGGATTGAAATATAATCAGCAGTGATTGCAATCATTGCTGCTACCATAGCAACAGCCAAAAAAATAAAAGGGCAAACCACAAAGCTGTAGTGGCATCATAGCTGTAGTTTCTAATTGCATGACAGTGAAATGGTGTGTATAGGATGGCAGTTATACTTGCAGATAGCTGCAAAGCAGGTTCTCTAGCAGAGGTCAAGGTCATTTAGGCCAGGTTCTGAAATCAAGAACCAGAATCAGCTCTTGCATTTCTATCAGTTCTCTCTCTCTACTCATCTTTTGACTCGATAACTGGACTCAGAACCTGGATTATAAGAGAACGGGCTTGAAGTCAAGAAGCCAATACCAGCTGGTATTACCATCAAGAAACAGAGAGAGTTTCATTTACATCTAATGTAGGTTAGAAGTACCACACATTTATCTGTTCACTCTACCATAATTTTAGATTTTTGAGTTCCATGTTCCTTTCAATGCTATCTGTGGTTTTGTGTTTTGTTTTCCTCCTGCTGGAGAACAGGATACGAGGGCAAACAATTATGTGACAGATTAAGAGTAGTGATTTGGATGAATGTTACTTTCTGTGACTAAAAATTCAAGGTCTTGCAGGTTATTTCCAGGAAATAATTCCTGTTTTAATTATTCAAAGAATCACAGACAGCATGCATTTCAAAAGACCATCTCACAACTTTCTCTCTTGGCAATGTTAACAGTACTTAGTCTCTCTTAAGCTTTTTGATGCCTCCCGGGAACCCTCATGGTGCTTCTGCTTTCTCCCTATGTATAAGCCTGGCCACCACTACTCCCAGCTGCACCCAGCCCACCAGACATCCAGCCATGCTTGTGCCCAGCTCAGGCAGGAGCCCCCACCACGCCATCAGCAGTCAGCAAGAGCAGCTGCAGCTGCCTCCTACCTGCATATTGCAGTGAACTCCACTCCCCCACTGGAATAGTCAAGGACTCTGCTTGCTTGGGCCATTCCTTTCCACAGAGCAGCCACACTGTCTTCTTGAGGCCAGTCTGAAACACGTGAGAGGGATGGGCATGCTCCATAGAAGGAGAGCCTTACCCATCTCCACACACTGAATTCAGCAGCACATGTTAGCATCAGTTCAAAATCTCTGAAAAAATAACATATTGTAGAAACACAAGACAAATGTCAGACATGGCAATTAAATTCAGTTTTCAGATTCACTGTCAAACTCTGGTCTCATACTGTTTTCTGCCTTTGGCACAAAAGAGATTAGCCAAAAGCCTCATCTGCCAGGTGTTCTAACTGACCTCAGAAAAGGCACATGAACTTGGTGTCTCTCAGCTCTAAACCTCTACAAAAGTTAGAAAATAATTTCCCTCTTCCCACCTTTTGCCTGCCTTATGTCTTTGGATAAACACTGTACAGCATAACTTTCCTCCTGCATTTCCTCCTGAAAATTATAGGGCCATCAACACAACTCAGCAGGAGGCATAATACTCATACAAATAATGAAAAGAAAAAAAAAAAAAAAAAAAAAGTCAGCTAACTATGTCACTGAAGCAAATTCAACCAAGCTAACTCAGGAGCATTTTTGAAAACTGGGTCTTGGAAGCACAGGGTAAAGGTAGAGCTTAGGTCTTTGGGCATGTCTAATCAGGCATCAAAAACATTTAATGCTTCCAGTACTAGATAAGGTGAGAAATGCATATTAGCAGCACATACAAAGTTATTTGATATTTAATCTTTTTGGACTTCAGCAAGGCTTTCGACACAGTTTCCCATAGGGTCCTACTGGACAAAATGTCCAGCATACAGCTTAACAAAAACATCATACGATGGGTGAGCAATTGGCTGACGGGCAGGGCTCAAAGGGTTGTGGTAAATGGGGTCACATCAGGCTGGCGGAAGGTCTCTAGTGGGGTCCCTCAAGGCTCTATCTTAGGGCCAGTCCTCTTCAATGTCTTTATAAACAATTTTGATGTAGGACTAGAAGATGTTTTGAGCAAATTTGCCGACGACACCAAACTTGGAGGAGTTGTAGACTCGGACAAGGGTGGAAAGGCCTTGCAGAGAGATCTCGACAGGTTGGAGAACTGGGTGATCACCAACTGCATGAAGTTTAACAAAAGCAAGTGCCAGGTCCTGCACGTGGGACGAGGCAACCCTGGCCGCACATACAGACTGGGTGACGAGATGCTGGAGTGCAGCCCCGCAGAGAGGGATCTGGGGGTCGTTGTTGACAGCAAGTTGAATATGAGCCAGCAGTGTGCCCTGGCAGCCAGGAAGGCCGTATCCTGGGGTGCATCAAGCACGGCATCGCTAGTAGGGCGAGTGAAGTGATCATCCTGCTCTACTCTGCACTGGTGCGGCCTCACCTCGAGTACTGTGTGCAGTTCTGGGCACCACGGTACAAAAAGGACATTCAGCTGTTGGAGAGTGTCCAGAGGAGGGTGACAAAGATGGTGAAGGGCCTGGAGGGGATGACATATGAAGAGCGGCTGAGGTCACTGGGCTTGTTCAGCCTAGAAAGGAGGCTGAGGGGGGACCTCATCGCAGTCTACAACTTCCTCACAAGGGGGTGTGGAGAGGCGGGTGACCACCTCCATAAACACCAGTGGTAGGACCCGCGGGAACGGGGTGAAGTTGAGGCAGGGGAAGTTCAGACTAGATATCAGGAGGAGATTTTTCATTGAGAGGGTGGTTGCGCACTGGAACAGGCTCCCCAGTGAAGTAGTCACTGCACCAAGCCTGTATGAATTTAAGAAGCGATTGGACTGTGCACTAAGTCACATGGTCTAAACTTTTGGGTAGACCTGTGCGGTGCAAGGAGTTGGACTTGATGATCCTTATGGGTCCCTTCCAATTTGGAATATTCTATGATTCTATATGTTATTGACCTCAGATGAATGTCAAGTTACAGAAATTCAAAGACATTCTTTGTGCTATAAAGGGCAACTGTAAAGTGGACTTTTAAACTTTGGTTAATATAATGACAATTTCCTTCACCGGCTATCTGATGGGGAAAAAATGAGAGCCAAAGGTTGAGCTGGCCCTTTCTGGTTGTTAATTTGCTTTTGCTGAGGGGCAAGGCACTTGGCCACCTTAAGTGCCAGAAAGCTGAATTTGAGTCCATAAGTAATTGTGTCACACTCATCTGGCTTAATGAAAAAGACAAACAACACGAGGCCACATGAAGAATAATCTTTTCTGAAATGAAACAGCAGCACCTCTAATTCAGCCCTTTTCATTAGCCCTTAGCTATAGTGACAATGGGAGGAGAATAATATTGCCTAGAGGTATTCAAGCTGTGAGTGACAGCAGACTCACTAATGTGTATAATTACAATATTCATAAGTAAATTTTAATGATAATTAACAAAGACAACTATCTTCTTTTGTTCTGATTACCTAAAGATATGTTAAAAGTAAGTATGCATAATTAATTATCAAATGTAAGGTTCCTTACAAGTCCTTGAAGGCTATTTCCAGTACCTTGTTCAAGGAAGTCATCTCCATAATAAATATCGCCTGTCACTTCTGAGCTTATAAATTAATTATTATAGTGGTATAAAGAGAAATACAGCTTGAACAGAAACTGGAAGATAAAGCTGAAGAATTATTAGCAATTAAAAAACAAATTTACAGAAGGGTAAGAAGCCTCCCAGCCAATTTAGAGGGCTTTTGCTCACAGTCGCAATTAAAGTCTTTGAAAAACAAAACAAAAACAAGACCCTCCCCACACATCCTGTGCAATCACTAAGCATTTGGAAGCATCCTGCTGGTTTTGACTTGTGGGAAGCTGGGAACAGACTGAAAACTAAACTTGCACAATATCCAAACTCTCATGGTCAAGAGGATGGAAAAAGCTGGCATTCTCTCCTGCAAAATACACAGGTTGTTAATGCAAATGGCCTTATAACTAGTGACCTACTTGCAGCAGCCACTGTAAGTGACAAGACCTTGAGAAAAGCAGTCTTTTCCTGTCTCTGAACGACCAGTGTGCCCATCACACACTAAGTTCCTTCTTCAACATAAGTATTTCATATATACATACACACACATTTGTACATATACATATAATTGCATAATGAGTGCACAGGTTTAAAAAAAAAAAAAAAAAAAGCCTTTCTGTATCACTGTGCCACAAATGCCAACACAGTGCTATATGATGACATTTTCAGGAAGAACTTCAACAACCTCTGCTCACATGCCATTTTCAAAAGTTTAATCATGGTTTCTCCAAGGTGAACATTCATTCTGAAATAGTGTCTGATATATGAATGAACCAGAATAAAATCTGTCACATCTAGATACTTACATGAAGGATTTTTACTTAAATCTATCTGTACATAGTTCTGTAGGAATAGAATGCAATATTTACCTGCCATTTTTTTCCTAGGGAAATCATAACTCTGCAAGAAATTATTATTTTGAACTTCTGGACAAAGCTGTGTGACTGTTTCCATCAGCCAAACTGACTCTCGGAAGTATTTTATAAACGCTGATGCCTCAATAGCTTTCTCTGTGACAGGATTTCTGTAGCATCTCCTAGATTAGGACTCATTTACTTCTCTCTCTGGCTGGGATACTCATAACTGACCGCCCAGCTTGAGTAAACATTTCTCTGCAGCCCACCACAGCACGTTAGCAAATTATCTGCAATCCAGTGGTGTGAGCCTAATATTAAATCAAATAGATGATTTCAGAGAGAGACAAACTGGTGAGATTCATCCAAGACAAACTAGAAATGAGTATGAAGATTCTTCTCACAAATTAACTGATTAGGATATGTTAGCATTTTATACCACTATTAAAACCACAAGTGGGAAGAGCTGTGAAATAATCCACACCACAGCATAGAGGGTAAATTAGTTATCTTTACATGTTAAATGATAATTAAAGAAGAAAAGCAGAGGAGATGGCCTCTTCCACCTGCCTGAATCCTGCTTGGGCAGGATTATTATCCTGCCTTGATAAAACATATTTTTAATTTTTCTCCACTGAGTCAAAATGTAAACTACAAATGTAAACAAACTCATTAGAATTAATTGCAGTCAGAATACTAAAAGCTAATAAAACAGCAAAGCCATCCCATCCTTCTCACTTCCAGCTAGGGGAACTCAATCCTGAAGGATGATAAATAGATGGTCTAAAAAGGGTCACAGCACATCAAGAACTCGTCAGGCAAAAGGAAGTAAGTCTCCATCCGAACTCTAACTGTTCATCATTGTTTGGAGTGACTCTCTGCACTCTCCCTCACCTCTTCTAAGACACCTGAGCACTGCTGTCAATACAGCTGCTTTCTCAACTGTGTTGGCACATCCCAAGCAGGGTCACTGCCAGATACAGAGAGGAGAAGGCCCGGGGTGGGGGGCTGTGGGTGGTTATGACCCCAGCTGAGCCTGGAAGCCCCATGTATGCTGTGGTAGCACAGGCAGCCCACACCATGAGCCAAGCTAGACCCCATCCTGCACCACTCCCCCACCACCACCACCACCCCAACCCCTTCTAGAAATCCCAA
This sequence comes from Oxyura jamaicensis, assembly GCF_011077185.1. NCBI lineage: Eukaryota > Metazoa > Chordata > Aves > Anseriformes > Anatidae > Oxyura > Oxyura jamaicensis. The sequence continues at coordinate 11,378,050 of NC_048911.1, forward strand.
AGCCTAGGCAGGTGATGCCTTTGGTCATGTTTCATTTTCTTCTCCACTAACCATGCAGCTATTGCTATCACCAGAGGCAGCAACACAGCGTGGCCCAGGCTCATGTGCTCCCAGCAGTGCTCAGGACAGGGCCTGGCACAGCTACCACGCTGGCAACAGCATGGGTCCCACTGGCCTCCAACCCCAAGCTTGGCATGTCAGCTACCACCCCAGACTATGGCCCTTCCCATCCTTAATCTCCTTCACTCTGTGGCACTCAGTTATCACTCATTTTCCATTCCTCCCAGTCCTTACATGGGCAGATAGGCTGGACTTGCTTTGTAGGATTGATAATTACTTCTACAAGAAGAAAATTTCCTCCTCAGTTTGCTAATCACATTTGTTTTTCTGTCTAATAAAAGATCAAAAATGCTATACTTACACGCACATAAATATCTCAACATTAAAGCAATCCTCTAAGAATAAATTGAACCTAAGCTTGGAATAATTCAAAACTCTATATCCCCATCAATTAACGAGCACACTTTTACATGTAGACTCCTTCCCACTCCTTGTCTCTGGTGACCCTCTTGTTCTGCCTAGTGCAAGACAGTGCTTGCCTTCAGCCACTCCCCCGTCCTGCTGCGTTACTAAGGACACTTTGGCTTGTAACCATGACCACTCCCAGGAGTCAGGTGAAGACGACACAAACTAATGATAAATTCTGAAGAAACATAGCATGGCAGTGGCTTGTATGAGCTGAAGATGTATTTCAGTAGCATGTATATAAGTACACAAGTTAGAGGACTAGAGAACTAGCCAATAGGTTCGACATGCTATAGAGATATGCTTTTGGAAAGATTCCCACAAAATTTGCAAAAGAATTCCAAACTCCTTTCCAAAATAGCATTTTAAGAACTAGTAAAAATTCAGACAGCAATAGGAAGGTTTTTTGTTTGTTTGTTTTTAGTAGTGCATAATAAACAGCTTAAAATCCCACTGTAGGTAATGATAATTCTTTGGCAAAGTTTATTTAATACAAGGTTCTACTTATCACAATTTATACTATTTATTTTAGTTTTTAAATATATACATATAAAAATATATACAAAGAAGTTCCAATTACACTTCTTATAATAAAATATGCAAACATAAAGGTATGTCATAAAAGCAACATAAAACATATTTAATCCATTAAAAAAATTTCAGCACTCAGCATGGAAATATAGTGAAAGCTCAGGTTTTTGAAGAATTAAAACTATTTCCAGTGTTTCCATCAACCTCATTATATGTATTTTAATAACGTCCACAATATTGAAGCATAAAATCTCCATGAAGGATGAGCAACATGATATTGTTCATTTTATTTTAATGTCTACATGAATATATTTGCGTATTTCTATATATTTTTCTATTTGCTAATGCCATTAAAATAAATGTTTAGATAAAAATGTATTTGCCATTCATCATTTTTAGTGTGGTTTACTGCAGAAGCAATAAGCTACTCAATATGGAGGTCATTTTCATGTGTTATGGTGTTTGTTTATGCTTATCTTCTTGGTATTGTAAGATAAAAATAATAATAAAAATAAAAAAAAAGTAGGCAATTTATTTTAAAATTTTATTATGCCACATTTAATTGCCCTCTCCAGACTGGAAATGTATGCCTACAGATTTTGATATCTAAGAAAATGTTTAAATATATTATATACTTTCATCAGGCATCAGTGACAAAGTCAGTCATTTAAGGAAGAGTAATTGGTTAAAAAAAAAAAAAAAAAAAAAAAAAAAAAAAGTATATTCTATAATAGACTTTGGAAAACATCCTACCCACCCATCCTCAGTGGAGTTTGGAATAATATTTCTGTTTAAAGAGAATTATGGTTGCCCTTTATATAGCTACCTTACCTGGGGGTAGGAAAAATAAAATAAAATTAAATGAGCTTCTCTTAAGATTATGGTGCTGATGCCTCTTAGCAACTTAGTCTGAACAATTTGCTTCCTTTGATGCATAAAATAGTACAGAAAATAGTATACAATAACCAATTTTTGGGATTCCATCTAACCAAGGATCCAGCGTTGTCCTCAGGCAGACAAACTCTCCTCCTCACATGGAGCACCAGAACCTTCCACCAAAACATCATCACAGAAAGCTTTTAATGCTTGCTGAAAACAAAAGATGCGGGCACCTGAAAAACACTGCCATCACTTGCCAGAGCTGAGACTGTCACACTGGTATCAGAAGATGGCGTGCTTGTGCAGAACACCATTTATCTGATTACTTTCACTGAGTCTTGAGCATTGCTGAGAAAGGGAGGACAAAGGTGAAAAATAAAACAAACCTTGCTGGATAGGGTAAGCACAGCACCTCCAGAACCAGGGTAACATTTGATGTAGTTGTAACAGCCATTCTCTCACCCTGAGAGAAAGGATTTGGAAGGTTTTCAGGTGTTTTCAAGAGCCTTCAGAGAAGTATTTGCATTTGACTAATGTTTTCTGGTGGTTTACAAGTGGCCTTCTTTTTGCTGAGACAAATTCGTAGCAGCAGGTACTAAGATCTGCATATAGGGACATTCTCTTCCCCAAAGCATGTCACAGTAAGACTTTAGGAGTGCTCCAGTCCTTCAGCACTTGGCTTGCTGGTCTGTTTATCCAGATGCTGTTGTCTTTAACCGAGCTAAGAGCCTGACATTATTTATTACTGAATTATAAGAGTGCCAAAAACTTTGTCGCCTCAGAACAGAAGAGTAACCCACGCAGCGCCGTTGTGCAGCCTGGCAGCCGGACACAGGCGAGTGGGAGCACCTGGTTCTCCTCTCTCCGCTGCCAAGGTCTCCAGTCTCAAAGCGATTTAGCAGGTGCCAGTACCATCAACAGCCACAAGGTGACACTGCAGCACAAGCTTCCCGAAATAAGCCCTGCTGTTGCTTATTAAAGGACAGGAACTTAGGAAATAGAGTTTTTTGAATAGGCTATGCTTTCCCTCCACGCTCCCCCTCAGGTGGGTAGGTAGGTAGATAGATAGATAAAATTGTTGCAAGGATAAAGCTGTCCTTTAGCTCAAATGGCAGTTTTAGGACACTTTCAGACATAACGACTTTGGTTCCTGTCTCACAATAGAAGATGTGACCCCCTGTGCTAGATTAATGTGGTCTAAATGTCTGCATGCTGCAAAAGTTAAGTCAGAAGTCACTAACACTTGCCAGGCCACATGATCAGCTGCTGTCCCATCCACAATACTGGCACCAGTCCAGTAGTTATTTAGCTGGAAGTGTCTACTTTTGGAATGTCTGCTGTTGCATTTCAACTCAGTCCTGACCATGTAGATATGCCTGAGACATGCATAACTGAGCTTGAGCCTTTGTTGAATTGCTAAGAGAGTTTACAAACTCAGCCTGACTTTGCATCCTATGTCTGTTAGTGCATAGATGATGCAGATGTCAAGAAGTTTGGATCTGAGAGTGAGATGTTACTCAAATCATAGGTAAGCTTATGTACATTAGTTTCAGCCATCAGCATTTAAGATTAAACACTGCTAAATGTGATGAGAAGAAAATGGAACCTTGTCATAAAAGCTGTTCTGCTAATGTTTTTATTGATGGAAGACAAAAAGCAATGAAAGCTGTTTCACAGATGTTCACAGAGATTAGCATAAAACATCCACTCACTCTTCATGTTTAACCTTTCCATCATTGGCCTCTTACCAGTTTCCATTTGGACTATTTCATGTCAGAATGTGTACATGGACAGGTATCTATGGATGTATCTGACATCTCCCAAGGCTAGGCTATTTGGGCCCTAAGTCCAGTGAGTGGTCCACTGAGGTAAAGGAGAGCAGAATTTAATGTTATTTATTTTCACTGGGCCATACCCTGGAAAACACTAAAGTCTCAGTCCTCAGTGAGGGCAAGAGGAATTGATGGTACTCAACATGACAAGTAATTCTTAATGTCTTATTTCCTCCCCTTTCCCAGAACAAACATTTTTAAATAAGGCACTCTCCCTATTGATGCAGGATGGAAAAAGTATATTCTTAAGGCATGCTTACACAGAAATATTTCAAAAGACAACAACCATTTAACCCGATTCACTTTTTGAGTTTTCTGGTGAAACCTGTGATGTGCCTTTCTTAAAAAGGAATAAAAATCTGAGTCACTCTTTTTTCTTGATCTGCAGTAGCAAGACACTTTTTTTCTTTGTTGATAAACCTATTGCACCTGCAATACCTTTTGCTAAAGCTGAGCTGTAGTTTCAGTCTGAAGATGCTTCTGTATTTCCAAATTTAATCATGAGCACTCTAGAAAGAGTCTTCTGTAAAACAAACAAAGCCCAGTTATAAGTCTTGTTAAAGTTACAGTTTTACAGCCTTCCTGTCTCTAAGTCATCACTCAGCACCGCAATATAAAGAAATGCAGGGAAAGTCAAATAAACCATGTAATTATCATGATTTCTTTTTTCAAGACTTATGTCCTGTAATTCAAACTAGACAAACTCCCTATCTCTCACTTTGGTGCTTTCTTTTATTTCACAGGAGAGGAAAGTTTTAGATAGAGAAATAATACTTTACTGAACAAAGCAGAAAGGGACAGACTGAGAACAACTGCTTTTAGTTTAATTTAATTAACTGGACTGAAAGGAAATCATGCTGCTTAGGAACTGAAAAGCACAGAGTGATGTTAGGAAAGAGGTAAGTAATAAGATTCACAGTCTACCTGGAATAGGAGAAGGAAAGAGATGTACTTCCTATGGATCAGTGCAAGCTCAGCTTGAGGTATTGTCTGGGATAATTATATCAATGCTTCTACTGAATATGCAATTTTTATTATGGAGAAAAGATTAATTTTACTTCATGTCTCTGAAACAATTCTTTAAGGCTCCATTCAGTGTTGGAGTAGACACACCTGGGACAGAACATCTGTTCTGTGAAATCTTCGTGCAGATCTACACTTCTAGTAGAGAAGCCCTATTCAGAGTAGCATAATTTGAGAGGTAAAACACATATATGTATGTGTGAGGCAAAAGACTGAAAATATAAGGGCTCTGAAGCAGTGCTTGCTCAAACAGTTTGCTGAAAAAGGCACTTTTGGATTAAGTGCAAACAGGCTTGAATTTTGTGAATACCTTGCTGGAACCTAGCTTGCCCAGAGAAGTAGTGGAGTCTCCTTCCTTAGAGGTCTTCAGAAGATGTCTGGACATGGTCCTAGACTACTTATTCTAGGTATCTCTGCTTTAGCAGGAGTGTTGAACCAAATGACCTCCAGAGGTCCCTTCCAACTTTAACAATTTTGTGATTTTGTGAACTGTACACTTTTAGAAGCCCAAATCAACTTTTTTATTTCACAACTGTTTAAAATGCATTCTTCATACATGTTTTTTGCTTGGGGGAGGTTGAGGGGGGAGGAGAGAATGCTGCGGGAACCCAAAATTATTCTTTTTTTTTTTTTTTTTCTTCTTTCTCTTGACCTGAACTAGCTTCCTCTTAATTCCAGTACTAAAATGAAAAACTAGCCTTTTGCATCACATTGTTACTAAAACTCTCTGTAGAGTCACTCCCAGAACCTCATGGGAATCCAGTGTGTGTTGGAATCCAAAAAGCTTAGTGATATTCCAAGTATTAGCTCTTCCAGATGCACTTCCTCTGCAAAATTGTTCATATTAACCCACTACAGAATAATCCTGAATGATGGATTCTGTTCTAGGTTTCTGAAATTCTGCAATACCTTTTTTTTCCACTGTTTGCTTTATGGTTCATCTTAGCATTTCTCAAAGACATCAAACGTAGACATTTTATCTAAAATATAAATAATAGTTATATTGGATGAGAACATTATATTCAACCCACAATCATATTCAGTAGTGAGGCAACTAGGCCCTTTGTTGGGATGGAAAATTATCTAGATCTCCATCTCTGATACAGCTTAGATATAGTGTTTGATTAGCAGGAACAATACCAGCCTTCAGAACAAAAGAGTGGCATTGAAGACTTTCCAGACTTTAAAATTAATGGTTGAGTTGTGGTTAGTATTTCCCTAAAAATCAGATGGACTATGGGCAATGGATCTTGTTTTTATAGATGTGAGCAAATGGATCCTGGGCAGTGAGGGGATAAGTAGCAAATACTTATTAATATGTAGGTGTGGCTCTTTGTTCAAGCATGTAGGAGGCTGAGTCTAATACATCACCTCTCACCTCATGTTCCTGAAGAGTTGGAAGGGGCAGAAGAATGTTGCAGTGCGCACAGGTCACCAGCAAGTCGTAAGACCAGGTGTCTTTAAGAGCTTGAGGTAATGTGGAAAGTCTGTCTCTTGTGGGAGAAGGAAAGCCAACCATCTTTCTGTTCTTTGAAGGTTTGGGCAAGGTTTTTGAGGACAATGGATGGTACCTTCCTTTCTCTTTGGGACAGAGATCTTTCCATGCCATTGCCTTTTCAGAGCTGGAAGAGGGAGCCAGGGAGGTAGAAGACTGTGGTGGATCACTGCTGGGTTTTGAAGTTGACTGGCCAGCAAGAACTTCTGTCAACTTATGAGTTGTATTGCTTTTATTCTGCTAAAAAGAAAAAAAAAATGAAGTGAAAATTTGCATTACACCCAACAGCATGGTATCCCGTGTTTTGCAACAGAGGTGAGTCTTTGGGAAGGGCAGTGGAGACCATGCCATAGTGATGCTGCAGCTGAACACGTTGTATCATGAAACTATAATTTGAAGAGCCAAGATACACTGCGTTTTCTTATCTAATATACAGCTTTTTGGAAAAATAACCTGACTGAAATTAAACACAGACCATACTCTTGTTCAGTTTCAAATATGCTTACCAGATGTTGGGAGTACTGGTCATCAGGGAATGACTTATTGCACCTCACACAAAGATTGTCAGCGGTACCTGCAGAAGGAAAAAAGGGGAGAAATAAAATGCAGACAGAAGTAATCTACATAGGCTGCCCAGACCCACTTATGGTCACTGGTGATAGAGAAACAGATGATGTTGATCCCATTAGCCAAGAAGGAATTAGAGCTCTGATTATATTTTGCTTTTAGCATCAGTCAAAACTAAACCAACATCCCTTCTCACATACTTCAGAGTATTTGAAATTCCACTACAGCACTATGTTTTGTGGCTCAGGATTTTTCACTCCTGCCTTGGCCTAGCTTATTCTAGGCCAGCACTGTGTATATCCCTGTTGCCAGGGGGTTTGCTCTCTACAGTTCATTTTACCAACCACTATGTGGTTTCTGTTCTTTTCTGGAACCTTTGACAGGATTCATGATTTTTTTTTGTTTTGTTTTGTTTTGTCTTGACATGCTCTGTTCAATACCCTAGGCCTAATAAAGCTGTTCTCAACTTCAAGAAATAAGTGGCATTAGATATAAAGTATTCAGAAATTTTAAATCATTTTTGCTCTGTGTGACAAGTAGAAAGAGGAAGATCCAGTTATTTTCTGACAGAAGGAATTTCACTTCCAGCCTATAAGGGTGGCATAACAGAACGTGGATGATGAGCCAGCAGTCAGTGGAATCATTCTGGCTTTACAGTAACCAGCATAATAGAAAGCAACACTTGCCCCTTTCACTGTGGTTGGTTAAACAACAATATTCTTCAACCTGCATTACTGAGAACTGTAAAGAAGGCAGGAGGATTTTCATCAACATTTAACAGAGTTGACCCAGTACATAACAATGAGGAATTTTGCTTACCAGTGGAGTAAATAAATTTTGCATTAGTAGATGCTTCACTGATTTGAAAGTTCACGTCCTTATGACAGGACAGACCACTGTTCTGACAAATATCTTTGTGTTTTTTTTCTGGTCTTTGTACATGACATATTTGTTACACTCCCAACACCATTCGGTTCAACTGGCACAGGTGTTTAGGTGTTCCAGAAGCTTGTTGAAGGGCATTTCCAGCTCACAGATTTTGCATTTCATTGCTCGTTTGTGGCATTTCTTGGCCTGCACATAAATAGAGGAAATTATTCCAAACTTTTTATCAATACCAAAAGAGGTCTTTGGGTGACATCAGTAACAAACTGTTTAAGCGTATCCTCCCTAAGGAGCAAATGAAGGTATAGCTGTGTTAAGAGTTCACCTGTCTAGGCTAGCTATAATTTAGGAGGATTTAGGCAATAGAAAGATGTGAATCATGTGCTATGTCAGTATAGGTTGTCAATAGAGCACAAGCCTACCCTGAAAACTCTAATACTTCAGCTAACACCACTAAGGGAAGCCTTTTTTGTCTTCATTGATTTGTTTCCATGAAATGGTTAAACTAAAGCTAGCATAGACATGCTGTTCTCACCTCCCAGCCTCTGCCAATTCTTTTGTGAATCTCTTCCTTAGCTGTTTTCTTGGCTTTACCCTTATGCAGTTTTAATGCAAAGTTTCTGTGTGACTAAAGATTCCCACTTTGTACAGCCTCCCTTTTGGACAAGCAGGTAATATGAGTGTGTGAGTAGGGCAGAAAAATCTTTAAGCAGTCCTTGAAGTACTGCAGCCTGAATAGCCAAGAATGAGAAAGTAACAGATTATCATTGAATCAACATAGAATCATAGAATGGCTTGGGTTGGAAGGGACCTTAAAGATCATCTAACTCCAACCCTCCTGCCATAGGCAGGGATGCCACCCACTAGATCAGGTTGGCCATAGCCCCATCCAGCCTGGCCTTGAACACCTCCAGTGATGGGGCATCTACAACTTCTCTGGGTGACCTGTTCCAGTGCCTCGCTACCCATACAGTGAAGAATTTCCTCCTAATGTCTAAACTAAATCTATCCTCTTTTAGTGTAAGACCATTCCCCCCCATCTTACCATTTTCTACCCAAGTAAAGAGTTCCTTCTCCATCTTTTTTATAAGACCCCTTTAAGTATTGAAAGGCTGCAGTAAGGTCTCCCTGGAGCCTTCTCTTCTCCAGGCTGAACATCCCCAAATCTCTCAGCCTTTCTTCACAGGAAAGGTGCTCCAGCCCTCTGATCATCTTTGTAGCCCTCCTCTGGGCTTGCTCTAACAGGTCCACATCTTTCTTGTGCTGGGGACCCCAAACCTAGATGCAGTACTCCAGGTTGAGCCTCACAAGGGCAGAGTAGAGGGGGACAATCACCTCCCTCCACCTTCTGGTCATACTTCTTGATGGATCCTAGGATGAAGTTGGCCTTCTGGGCTGCAAGCGCATATTGCTGTCTCATTATCAGATTATACCATCGTGACTGGATGGACAACTGTACTGGGTCTGGCTGGGATGGAGTTAACTTTCCCTGAAGCAGTCCGTATAATGCTGCGCTCTGCAATTCTAGCTAGAACAGCATTGGTATCACACCAGTGCTTTGTCTATTGCTGAGCAGTGCTGGCACAGCATCGAGACACCCTCCAACCCCCTCCAAGAGTCAGCAGGCTGAGGGTGGGCAAGACATGGGGACAGGACTTCACCAGGGCAGCTGACCTAAACAAACCAAAGGGATATTCCATACCATATGATGTTACACTCAGCAATAAAAGGTGGGAAAGGGGAAGGAGAGGGGAGGCTCTCATTATGAATAATCTGTCCTCACAAACAACTGCTACATGTATCAAGGCCCAGCTTCCCAGGACATAGCCAAATATCACTTGTTGATGGGAAGTCGGGATATTTTGTTTTCTCTCTCTCTGCTTCCACAAAGCCTTTGCTTGTTTGTTTGTCTTTTCCCTCTTCCTTTTCTCTTTAATTAAATTATCCTTATCTCAACACGTTTCTTTTTTTCTTTCCAACATACTTTCTGTTCCCCCTCTTCTTCTGAGGGCAAGTGAGAGAGCAGTTGTGTTGGAGTTCAGCCACCCAACAAGGTAAAACCACAACAATGACTACCATGGGATATACTTTTTTACAAGCAGAAAAAGGTAGGTCAAAACACTGCCACTGCTGTGAGGTTTAAGTTTTATCATAGTCCATTACTAAGTCAGGGATTTATACATTTTTGCTGTTGAATCCATTAGTGTAATTCTTGATGACTGGTCAAAGGTATCAGCCTTGAGGGTGACAAGTATTGTGCTCCATACTTACCACGTGATGCTCCAACTGATATTGCTGCATGCCTTGGCAGCAAAGATTACATCTGACCTGCAAGCGAAACAACAGTTCATTGGGAGCATAAGACAATAGTGCTTTTACATGTCAATACAACTTCAAGCTGCTGAGATTATCTCCATGTCATTTTGATGCCCATCATCAAGAGCCTGTTGGTGAATTATTGTTTCTCTTCAGGCCTGAGCTGTGTTGATGAGATTTTGAGGAATACATACCTGGTGATTCTGCAGGAAGCTGTCATTCTATGTGGGGATCCAGTTCTCAAAGGTCCCCACATGAAATGCAAAGTGTGACATGAAATGCAAAGTCTGTGTTTGTATGTGTGCGTGTGTTCAAAATTTTGACTGAGGTTTAACTTAAAAGTATAGTGCTGATATTCAGCTAATCTAAATTATAACAGTCCCTATGAAAACATATGAATTATACTATTTTTCTGGAAATTTGCCGTGAAAGCTATTCATGTGTTCTCTCATGCAACTGAAATCAATGGAAGTGCTAAAACAATAAATCTAGTAAGACAGAATAAAAAGTCATGCCTGGGTAATCACTGTTCCGCATGTTACCTCTGGCTACAGGGTTCTTAACACTATATAAAAATGTCATGTCCTCATTATATGAAAAGCTGATATATTCACTCTACCAGTTCAGTTTTGTTTATAAAAAACATTTTTTGATTATTGATGTAGCTTAGTACCAACAAGGTTTATATCAGATCAGTTATTGTCTGTATTCCTCTATTCAAATCATTTAGTTTTATGATAGAGCAGGCACCGTTCATCCTTCTATGGTTGAAATAATGTTGGTGTAATAGTCTACAGGAGACATAAACTTTGTATTGCATGGTCTGGCTAATTCATGAGCAATAGGAGCACGTATCCATACCTGATCTGTAATTTGCATTGCTGGTAGAGCTGGAATACCATAGTGTAAGCTGTATTCCATTAAGCTGCATGTTCAATGAGATCAAAAGATGCTGTAACTAGAACTGAAGGGTCATTTCAGACCCTTACAGATTTTCTGTTCAATTACAGAAGTTCAAATCTAGTTAATATAGAGCAATGTACCATAAAAATACGTCTAGGACGGCAGAGCTTTATGCTGCTTTCCATGAAGAAAGCATAGCATTCCTTACCTGCTTGTGTGCTTCTGTTTGATGACTTTTCATATCATTTCGGGCAACTGGTTTATCACAATCTGGACAGAGAGTGAGAAACCGCAAGCAGTGGGCCTCATGGAGAGAGAAATTGGCAGCAGACACACCTCGTTTACTACCAAGAACAAAAATGGTGAAGAGAGAGGAGTAAATGCACCAGTGTGGTGTGATGACCCTGGCCAGCAACCAAGCACCCACACAGCTGCATGCTCACCTTCCAATACACACTGCAGTGGGACCCAGATCCTGTGGCAGGACGTACTGATGCCTTACACAAGATAGTGATGATAATGGGGACATAAGAGCTAAAGGCAAGCCCACACTACCATTCTAGCCTACAAGAGCTGAATGTCTGCCTGAAAGGATGTGCATACTTCCAGTTCTGCTGTTTAGAGAAGGCATGTGAGGCAGAGTAGCTGATGTCATTTGGGATTTCTGCACAGGCCCTTGTTCCAAATTCTGACATCAAGCCTGGGCCACAGAACCAGTCTACCCAAAACATATGTTGGTTTCTTACCATGCATAGAACAGCTAGGTTAAGACCACATAAATTAGCAACAGTATGACCTTAAAACAGGGGAGTCAAAATAAATAAATAAATAAAATAAAAATCCCCAGGAAGAGGCAAAAGGTCAGCTCTTCTAATTTTCTTAGGGAAGATAAGTTTCCTCAAGGAAATCAGCTTTAGACATCAGCAGGAGCTTCACATGATCAAGATGGATGAACAATGGAATGGATTTTCTGTCAGGATGTTCTTTTAAGAAGTTACAGAGACAGCTATCAGAAGTTTTAGACAAAGTTTATTCAAAGCATCCCCTACAACCATTTAGTATGCAATGCACAGGCTCTCTATGCAAGGCTCAGTGTTGGTTTTCCTTTATGACCAAATAAAATTGAGGCTGAGCTCGTTTGACCTTGTTAGGTATGACTCTTTTTAATTGCAGTGCTTTACAGTCTTCATTCACATAATCTGCCCAATGGCCTAACTACTAGAGACACAACAAGCTATGGTTCATGGCCCTGTTTAGCCTTCTGTCCTACCAGAGATAGCAATTTATCTTTAAATATATATATATAGTATCAGATATCTACAAACATAGCAACAGAAGGGAACATCAGGCATGAGGGAAAACTGAGGCAACTGCATGGATTGGCGTGTCTGTAAAATGAGTTTTCTGCCAGATGCTGTCCTGCAGCATAGGACAGGGCTATGGAAGAAACCTCTCCACAGGAAAGCAGCAAGAAAGCAGCAACCTTGAAATGTGAAAATTAATATAAAATCTTTTCAGAGAAAATGGAGAGCGAGAAAGATCTCTTACCAGTTTTCGCAGAACCTCGTCTCTTCTGTCATGACTTTTCTTGTTATTCTGCTGGGTATCCTTTCTTCTACGAGAAGAGGTGAAAAAGAAATTAAACTGAAAGCATCTGTTGCAATAGCTCCACCCCAAACAGCTGCTTACCCAAAAGATCTTTCAAGAAGAAACTGCAGTGCTACCGGACAAGCATGAATTTCTAGTGTGGGTTCCACATACAGATTAGTTCAGTGGTCCTTAGAGGAACTATGAAGTTTCTCTTTCCTTCTTTTCCAAATAAGTTTATCCACAATATTGGGTTTGTGCAGCAGGCAGGGTCATTGCATGGAGATGCTTGAAGCAGTCAGGGGCAGGGGTGTTCCCCTGCCCCAGTGCAGTGGGGGGCTGACCCTGGTCAGCCTCTACCCCACAACACCCAGGCATGTCTGCCCTCTCCAGGGCATGGGGCAAGCTGGTGGCTCCCTCAGGAGGGAAGCAGGAGTATGCCCACACACCCACATCAGTGTCTCAGGGATGAGAGGGGCAGCAGAACACTCTCTTCATCACTGCTTCTGAGAGAGGTCCTCAGGCCTCCACCTCCCCTTCCTGCCCAGTGCAAACAGGGCTGCAGGGCAACATCTCCTCCTTGTGCCTGCCGTGGCAATAGCCGTGGGCAGCCCTCAGGCTGCATTATCCCTTCCAGCCCAGCAGCTGCACTGGCAGCAATGCAGGTGCAGCACCAGCACCTGTCTGCAGAGGAACCTGCAGGGAGCATGGCAGCCCACCTGTGAACTCACCCTTGGTAATATATTGCTAATAGTCATGACATTGCAATCTACAAGGACACAGTCTGAACAGGTGCCAGCAGAGAGGGAGAGGCAGCACCATGAAACAAACCCTTGAGCTCTGCCATCAGTGAGGGCAGCCCCTGGCAAACTGGGCTGCCCACAGCAGCCCCTTGCTGTGGGCCCCAGCCCTTGCTACCACCTGGCTGATGTCATCATGGCCATTGTTCTCACGGCCCACCCAGGCAGAAGGGCTGTGGGGCTGTTGCTGCATGTCTGGTTTGCAGTGAGCAGGGAGGGCAGGGGAGAACTGTGTCCCCCTCCACCTCTGGAGCAGTGGTTACACTAGCATCCAGTCTCATAAACCCACCTTGACCTCCCTGGGGCACTGCTGGCTCGACCAGGCCAGAGCAGTGCTCCTGTCACAAATGAGAACTGCCAGCTAGTGGAGGGGAAATATTTGCCCACTGACACATGGGGTAGAAGCCCAACATTGGTCCTGCAGCCTCACCTCACTGAGTCCTGCAGCAGTGCTGCTCAGCCCTGCCCCAGCAGCCTCCCAGGCCCTACTGTTCCCCCAGTGAACCTTGGACCCCTTCAGTATTTGAGAATGTGCAAGGTGAAACCTAAAGCCTTCACTAACTGATTTCCTCTTTTGACCCTGGAGATATTTTACTGTGGCTGGGGCTGACTGACAGCATTAAGAAGCCACAGGTGCAGCAGGTCCTGTCTGCTAGTGGCAGGTCCTGCCACTACATCTCAGCTGGGGGTCATGCAGGTCTACATTTTTACATAGGGAGCTTATGAAGAAATGTAAATTAGAGGGAAACAGGAACAGAATATCACATCTTTATTGCAATGCCCACATCTTCAGGTTTTTCTGGTGAAGGCCTAGCATTTCTTATACCTGTTACTACAACTGATCCCTTACAGCAGTGCAATGTGAGGAGCTCTTCTCTGATGTTATACATCTTGCCAGGTGTGGAACTGCAGGTACAGGAGATGCAGAAAATATGAACTGACATTCTTAGTCTGTAAAATGGGACAATAATATTTAACTTGTCTATTATGCAGAGGTATTGGGAAGAATCATTCATTAGTAATTGCATAATGTATTGTAATGCCATATGCAATAGATGTCCCAGATGTTAACTCAAAAATTGGTGTGGTTCATTTCCCACCAATAAAAACACCTTCTGTCCTTCTGTTTCCCGGTTTCTCTCTGGGAAAAGAAAAAAAAGAAAAAAAAAAAAAAAAAAAAAAAAAAAAAAAAAGCTCATTAAGTCATTAAGCTCATTAAGTTATCTAGACCTGGGAATAATGACTGTTTATCTAGATTTTGTAACACAAATTATGTAATGAAGCAGAGAAAAGGCTTTTGAACAAATATGTTAATGAGATGGCAGCCAAGGGAAAAGTTACAGAGTTGCCAATTCCAAATCAAGTTTTTTATTGTAATTTTCTTTATTTTTTTTTCTTTTGTAGTCATTAGTCTGCACCACATTTTAATGTGCTTGAAGGTTTCATGCAAGTTATACAGGAAATACCTATTCTAGTTCAAGAAAGCCTGATCAGCAACACATGCTGACTGAGAAAACCCCACTGACTCAAAATTCATAATGAGGGCTTTTATGTAGAAAGTTGTTGGGCACAGGGATTGTACTGAAAGGACTGCTCGTTCAGAGTCTGAAAAGCTTTTCTTGGAAAAATATCAGATGCTCCACTGGGAACTTAGTTGAAAGATATTCCTAAAGCAACACAGTGGACTGGCAGTAGCTGTGAAAGTACTGACTGAAGGGAAAACAGAAAATAATGAGACCATGATGTTTTGTGAATGCTGGTAATAACTCTTTCCATTTAAATCCTGTGTAAACCTTTCAGTGCTTAATATTATTGTACAAGACCTTTTCTAGACATCTTTTTAAGGCAAGCATCACAGAGAGGTAAGTTCTGAACTGTTTTTTTAAATGTGATTTTCAAAAGCCTGGGTAAAAGACTGTTCTTTTTCTGCTAAGTCCTAGAATGCCTCAGTGTCAGTTGTTTTCATTTGTGTTTCTCGGTGTCAAGTATCAGAGGTCTTACATTCCTCATTTAATATAATTTTGTTAAACTTTTGTACCTCTGGGTGTTGCATGGAGCATGCAGTATTGAAGTAACTTTAAAAAGAAATTGACAAGAGTTTGTTTTGAGAGGAATAACAGTTATCTAAGTCAAATGGGCTGCTTTTAAACAGGCAAAGTATACTTTTCTGCTTGGACAGCATTTGAATTAGGGGAGGACCATATGTTTTTCTGAAATTCAATGAATCAACTGCTACCTGCAAAGCCTCTTTGCCACAAACCATTCATATCCAGCAATAACAAGAGTAATTGCGATGATTGGCTTGTAGTGATAAGAAAAAATCAGAAAAGTGGCTTATTGGGAACAAATTAAGCTATACTGGAATCTTAATTTTCCATTTTTTTTTCTGCTTAGACTGCTGATCCTGGAATTCTTACCTCCCAAGAGGACTTGACTCCTAGTCTCTTTCTACTAACCCAAACAATGCAGGTCAGTGATTGTTAGCAAATCTCCAGCAGTGTCCCACTTCTCAGTGGAACTCTTTACAGTGACTCACATCATATAGAAAATACATTTATTCTGGTATCTATAGTAAAAAAAGGAAGATCAAAAGGCTCTATTTGTTGTTGACGATGCTGCTAAGCTCATCTATGAACTTGCTGTCTTGAAAAGAACCAACTGTTACTGTCTCTGCTGTTTCTCTTCCCACCTCAGCCATAACTGGCCCAGTTCTTTGAGCTGGCTCTGGAGGTCACTGAACACTTCATTGAATCTATTCAGCTCAGTAACTCAGCAGAAAATGTTCTGCTTTCTTTGTTGAGTTGGTTTTCTGCCAGATCAATCAGTTGAGGGAAGACTCCAATGAGTCCTAGTGCCAGTGGCTAAGAACAGCAAGAGAGTCAGGGCAGGTCAGTGGCTGTGAGCCATTAGATGGGCTTGGCTCTGTTAATACATCTGCCCTTGGTTCTTGATATGCTTTAAAATACCCATGGTTATCAGGGTAGAAAACAGTGCACATAGCAGTAAATGGGAGCAGTATGTCTGGTAACCATGGAAAGGGTTTAAGATACAAGAGACCTTACTCAACTCCTGGTTCCACTTTTTGTCACCACCCTAAGCCCCTTTTTTAATATAAAGATTTGAGTTCCTTTGTAAACTAATTTGAAACTTACTACCAAGAAAAACAAGAGCAACATTATTTTTCAATGTTCAGGTATTGAAATTTAGCCCAAAGGCTGCTACAATCTCCACTTTCAAAATGAAAATCTAATTTTACCTACTGCCTTTAAAGCAACAGTTAAGACTGTGAAACCATACATATCACATATACATTTCTCAGTACTGCTCTAATTTCTACTATGTTCAGAGTAGTAAAGTATTTTTTTTCTTGAAGGCTGCAGTTAGTGCTTAATTAGCATGAACTGCATTTCAGGCTGCAAGGGGAGAGTGGATGGGTAGGTTTGGGGGGGAAAAAGCGAGGGGGGAGGGGGAAGATGGTGGGGTTGATTGCTCCTTTCTGAACCACCTATAACACCTCCTGCTGGAGGCTTTTTAAGCATGATGGTCTCTTTGCAGCTTCCTTTGCCTCACTGTCAGACTTGTTCTGTAAAGCAAGCAGCCAAAGTTTTGTCCTTCCCCTTGGAACACTGATGAGGAAGCAAATTATGTGAAAGAACTGCCATTCCTGTAGCACTCTCTGATCTAGACAGTGCCAAATATATCTGAGTTGTGAGCACAGACTGAGGGAGAGAGGGAACAGCTGGAAGATTTGCCAAATCAAACTTGGGCCTCTGTACTTCTCTCTGTTGGTGTATGCTGATCTCTTTGAGATCAGAGCCCAACCTGGGCCTGTATTGTAACCTGCTCTCCTCCCACTTTTCATCCAATCATGCTCTCCCCTTCCTTCATCCTGGTGAAGCATTGCAAAGCTTTTCCTTATCTGAACACAGGTATCTTCTCTCTTGTTCTCACTCAATATTCTTCTTGTCCATGTTTTTACTGTTTGTGATGACATGTGAATGTGTCGTTCTAACATCTGGATTCATCCAATTTTTTGCCTCCCCCCACACCCTGTGCTTAGAGTAGAGCATGAATTGACACATTTAAACTTTCAATGGATTATAAAATAGTGATGGAGGTATCTTAAATATGAACTGTGCAGTGGAAAGATGTCTTGAGCAAGGGGGGCAAAGAGATCAGAATTTACCTTTCAGTGTTACAGGTTCAGATCAGTGAAGGAGTTGCTACTCCGCTACAGCAGGCTGCTGTGCTTGATTTTAGCTGAATTCCTAGCAGAATTCCAAAGGGACTGTAGTTGGCACTAATTCAATTTCATAGAATTATAGAATCATAGAATATCCCGAGTTGGAAGGGATTCACAAAGATCATCAATTCCAACTCATGGCACCACACAGGTCTACACAAAAATTCAGACCATATGACTAAAAGCACAGTCCAAATGCTTCTTAAACTCCAACAGGCTTGGTGCCATGACTACATCTCTAGGGAGCCTGTTCCAGTGTGCAACAACCCTCTCAGTGAAGAACCTCTTCATGATATCCAGCATGAACCCCCCTGTTGCAGCTTGACACCATTCCCTCAGGTCCTATCATGGTCACTAAAGAGAATAGATCGGCACCTGCCCCTCTACTCCCCCTCATGAGGAAGCTTTAGACTGCAATGAAGTCTCCCCTCAGCCTCCTCTTCTCCAGGCTGAACAGGCCCAGTGACCTCAGCCGCTCCTTGTATGTCTTCCCCTCTAGGCCCTTCACCATTTTTGTAGCCCTTCTCTGGATACTCTCCAACAGTTTCACATCCTTTTTGTACCGTGGTGCCCAGAACTGCACACAGTGCTCAAGGTGAGGCCACACCAACGCAGGGCAGAGTGGGACAATCACTTCCCTCGACCAACTAGCAATGCCATGCTTGATGTTCCCCAGGATATAGTTGGCCCTCCTGGCTGCCAGGGCACACTGCTACACTGCTGTCTCATGTTCAACTTGATATGCTGAATTTCTTCTCAGCAGAGTCAGCACAGGCATTTTTCACACACATGCAAATATACAAGTTAACCTGCTCTCTTCCTAAAGCAAACCTCTAGAAATGGAGCCCACTTAAAAAAAAAAAAAAAAA